>NC_063155.1:457500-460000 GCF_020921035.1 Rhodamnia argentea | reverse complement strand
CGCTCGTAATCCGCATGATTCATGCATCGATTGCCCGGCCACTCGGGATGATTCGTGAATCGATCGCTCGTCCGTTCGGCATGAGTCATGCATCGATCGCTCGGCCGTTCGGCATGACTCACGCATCGATCGATCGGCCGTTCCTCACGATTCATGTTTCGCTCGGCCGTTCGACATGGCTCACGCATCGATCGATCGGCCGGGCGCTCGTAATCCGCATGATTCATGCATCGATTGCCCGGCCACTCGGGATGATTCCCGAATCGATCGCTCGTCCGTTCGGCATGAGTCATGCATCGATCGCTCGGCCGTTCGGCATGACTCACGCATCGATCGATCGGCCGTTCCTCACGATTCATGTTTCGCTCGGCCGTTCGGCATGGCTCACGCATCGATCGATCGGCCGGGCGCTCGTAATCCGCATGATTCATGCATCGATTGCCCGGCCACTCGGGATGATTCATGAATCGATCGCACGTCCGTTCGGCATGAGTCATGCATCGATCGCTCGGCCGTTCGGCATGACTCACGCATCGATCGATCGGCCGTTCCTCACGATTCATGTTTCGCTCGGCCGTTCGGCATGGCTCACGCATCGATCGATCGGCCGGGCGCTCGTAATCCGCATGATTCATGCATCGATTGCCCGGCCACTCGGGATGATTCATGAATCGATCGCACGTCCGTTCGGCATGAGTCATGCATCGATCGCTCGGCCGTTCGGCATGACTCACGCATCGATCGATCGGCCGTTCCTCACGATTCATGTTTCGCTCGGCCGTTTGGCATAAGCCACCCCGTGCGCCGGGCATCGATTCATGAAATCGCGCTTGGCCATTCCGAGAGGTTCGGAATGGCTCATGCATCGATCCCTCAGCCCTCACTCACGATTCATGGATCGCGAGGACGCTTCGAATGATGCACACATGGATCATGCATGGCTCATGCATCGATCCTCGGCCGTTACTCACGATTCATGGATCACTCGGCCGCTCGGTTCACGCACATGGATCGATTCATAGATCGCTCGGTATGATTCATGAGCCGATAGCTTGGTCATTCGGCATAACTCATGCTTTGATCGCCCGGCCATTCGGCATGGCTCACGAATCGATCGCCCGGCCATTTGGCATGGCTCACGCATCGATCGCTCCTCGGCCATCGATTCATGCATGCATCGATCCCTCGGCCGTTACTCCCGATTCATGGATCGCGAGGCCGCTCCACATAAATCATGAAATATCTCACTTGGCCATGCCGAGCGGCTCACGCATCGTTAGCGAGGCAGCTCATGGCCGAGCGAATGGGTCACCGTGGCCGAGCGAGCCGGCCACGGTGGCCGAGCGACCCTGGCCGCGGTGGCCGACCGGCTCGGCCAAAGTGGCCGAGCGATCACGGCCACGGTGGCCGAGAGACTCGGCCAAAGTGCCGAGCGTTCGCGGCCACGTTGGCCGACCGTCTCGGCCAAAGTGGCCGAGCCACCCGGCACGGTGGCCGAGCGGTCCCGGCCACGTTGGCCGACCGTCTCGGCCAAATTGGCCGAGCCACCCGGTACGGTGGCCGAGCGACCCCGGCCACCGTGGCCGATCGACCTCGGCCACGGTGGCCGAGAGGGTCGGCCAAAGTGCCGAGCGATCCCGGCCACGGTGGCCGAGCGACTCGGCCTTGGAACTTGAATCGGCTTGGCTCATGCATCGATCGGAAGGCCGCTCCGCATGATACACACGTGGATCGATTCATGAATGTCGATTCGTGGATCACAAGGCCGCTCGGCATGATTCATGAATCGATAGCTCGGCCATTCGGCATGACTCTTGCTTTGATCCTCGGCCATTCAGCATGGCTCACGAATCGATCACCCGGCCATTCAAAGCATGGCTCATGCATCGGTCGCTTCTGCCGCATAGCTTCACACGCAAGGTCCATCCGGCACTTTATCGATCATTTCTCGTCCAATTGTATCCATTCCTCTTTCTAAAATTTGTTGGAGTCATGAAAGTAGTCTCCCAATCGTTTTCCCACCTCGCATGTAATTTTTTTTATTTTCCAAATTTTTTCAATTTTTATTTACCAAAAATATTAAAAAAATATATTTGGTCGTCGAAATTTTTTTTCTTACCATTCCATGTTTTAGTCTACATTTGTTTGAGCATTCTTGCAAAAAATCTCATCCAAATACAATATATACATTTTTTTAGAGACGTGGTGCCATCTCAAGCATGGTGAATGTCTCCTCCTCTGGGAGGAAAACCGCTCATAAGGCTCTTTAGGGGGTTGAGGTGCTCTGGCCGGATGGCAAGCGATGTTGAGTTATGATCAAATAGAGCACCTCTATGCAAAGATAGACCGCTCGGCCATCGTGGCCGAGCGAATGGGTCACGGTGGCCGAGACACCGTGCCACGGTGGCCGAGAGAGCCCGGCCACGTTGGCCGAGCGGTCCGGCCAAAGTGGCCGAGCGACTCGGCCGCGGTGGCCGAGCGTAGGGGCCGCGGTGGCCGA
>NC_063155.1:445000-455000 GCF_020921035.1 Rhodamnia argentea | reverse complement strand
TGAAGTGATTCATTCCCTTGCTGGCAACTATTCGAAGATTGCTCGACGCTACTGTTCACCGGTTGGAAACTTGCGTTTGTGGCTACGTCCGGCGGAGATTGGAGTGGATGTTAGAGGGGTTTTACTCGCCTCCCTTGCCTCTTCGGTCCCTCTAAACGATTCGCGCTGGTGTGGATTCTTCCCCTGCCGGCAACACCTTCAAGATTGTTTGACCTGGGTTTCATCTCTACTACCGGCGTTCGAGTGTGGCGGTCTCATTCGACATACCAGCTTCCGTGGTTCGCTCTCTTCCCTAGAAGTGAGATCGGAGGGTCGTGCTACCAGTGGATCTTCACGGTCGTGGAGCTCTACTCTGCTCCGTGCTGGTACGTTCATAACACCTACGCATTTTCTACTGGTATACCCCGCCGATATCCATAGCTGCTGCGTGGTTACCCCCCTCCGTTAGTTGTGGTGTGCTCATACGTTGTGCTGGAGGCTACCAATTTCATCCTTTGTTGTGTGTGAAGTAGTGGCTACACCATTCCATATCATATGCTGTCATTGGTTCATGCTTCATACTATTCTTAAGTTATGGCTGCCGCTTCTGCTGGTATGCAACCTCCGGGAAGTGACCCGACCGCACCTCAGCACCTTTCTTTGGAAGAAGTCATACCTTCCACGTTCTACGAACACCAACTGCAGGCCTCCCCTATACGGAACCCCGACACTAATCCAGTTATTGAAGTTACCACTAACAAGGGCAAAGCTGCTATTATTGCCTCTGCCGATATTGATAACGCCTCGGATGTGGGAGGAGAGATTTTACGTCCCTCACGCCTACGTGATCCTAGGACAAGTCGGAGTAGAGGTAGATCCCGCAACAGAGGGACGCCCTCCAGCAGCCTATCCAGACCCCCTATCCAAACAGAGGGTACTTCTCGGACTACGGGGGACTTAGAACCTCGGAACCCTGCACCTCCCCGCCTTAACACCAATAGAAGCAAAAGCCGGCCCGGGGTTATGCCATCTACAAACCAAAGAACATGGGCGAGTATAGCTAAGGTGGTAAATACAGGTTATAAGCTTAAACATGTACCTCCAGCAGAGGTTGATGGGGAGATCATTGTTGACATTCCTTCGGATGTTGAGGCCGAACAACACCCAACGTGGAAAAATTGCATTGTTGGCTACTACCTTGGCAAGAAGATCTTTTTTAAAGCCACCGAAGCAGCTGTTAAAAAGGCATGGGGTACACATCTTCCGGATGTGCGCTTACACGAGGATGGATTCTACTTTTTCCACATCCCCGATGAGTCGTTTAGACGAAAGGTATTGGAGAAAGGCCCTATCTCCATCTTTAGCAGCACAATGGTGCTCTAGCAATGGCATTCGGATATAAAACTTACCAAAGATACCCAACAAACTTTTCCTATCTGGATTAAATTGCGCCACATTCCGTTTTCTTTGTGGTCTCCAACTGGGCTAGGTTATATTGCTAGTGCAATCGGTAAGGCATTATATGTTGATGAGCGGACAGACACTATGAAGCGTATTTCGTACGCCCGTGTTTGTGTGGAGGTTAAAGCTGGCCATCTTCTCCCCGAGAGTGTCAAAGTGCGGTGGAAAGGTGACCTCCTCAATATTGCTGTCGAATATGAGTGGAGACCACTCTCTTGCGACACCCGTGGTATTTTTGGACATGCTGTGGGTTCCTCTGGGTTTCCTTGTGCAAAACCTCTTCAGCCGCCCTCCTTAGTTCCTGCGGCCACCTCTGTCAACCCCCAACCGGAGAGTGGTTGGCAACAGGTGAAAGGCCGCACCGGGCGTCGGTCTCATGTAGCTACTGAACAGCATGCTGCACCCTCTCGTGTTAGCACCCAATCTGGTTCTATCGCTCCCACCTTACCTCTTTCCCCTGTCCCGGCTTCTGGAAAGGACTTGCTGCCTCCTCTTCCTCCCGGTGACCTTGTTGAGCCCCTCGTGTTATCCGATCCACAACAAAATCCCCCGTGTTCTGTTCAACCTTCACCTCCATTCGTGCCCATTGAAGGCTCTCTCTCCCTGAACCGGTTGCCCTTCTCTGCAGCTGCTGGGCCTACACCCCTTCCGAACCCCAATCAAGACTCACCGTCTACCCAGAAGACAGCTACTAACCTTTCTTCTTCCCCCGAACCGGATTCTCAACCTTTCAATGCTGATACTCGGACCTCTAGTATGGCTGCTGCTATGGCCTTACTTTCTCAAGTTGACCACCCGGCCACTGCTCTTTTCCTTCAAGCGGCTGTGGTCGCTTCGGGACAGCATGTGTGCTTACATAAAATACCCAAGTGCCGCGATGCAGCAGCTCTCTCGGATCCTGTATTGGACTCCCAACAGTGTGATTCTGTCACACTTCAGCAGGGCACCCCTTCCACCAGTGCTTTAAACAATGAGCAGCACTTGTCTTTACCTGGATCATCTCGGTCTACTTCTGCTTGCTCTTCTTCCTCGGACAAGGACGATGCCTCTGACAACAACTTACAAAGTGATGTCGAGGAGGACTTTCCATTATTGTCGCCACCACACACAAGATCAAGAACAATAGTTTTTGCCCTTCCCAAAAACCATGGAACCCCTACCATGGCTGAAGCAGAAAATGAAGGTTTTCATCCGCAGGTCCAAGAGGAGGACACCGTCCCCACGTCCTCAAAGGCCAACAATGGGAAGCCAAAGAAGAGGCTGAACAAAAAGAAATGGTAAACCACCCCCTTACTCATTGTAAATATGTTCTTAGGTATTTGGAACATCAGGGGCCTTGTTGACCCTCTCCGTCAAGCGGAAATCCGATCTTTGGTTCGTAATCATCGTCTCTCATGCATTGGTATTTTGGAGACCAAGATCAAAGACTCAAATTTTATTACAGTATCTCGCGGATTAATACCGGGTTGGAGCTGGGTGGCTAACTATGACTACTCTCCCCTTGGTAGAATATGGATTGGATGGGATCCCCATGTGGTTGATCTTCCGGTGCTATTCACTTCTGACCAACTAATCCATGCACGGCTTCGGTTGAACACGATGAATCAATCTTGCCTTCTCTCGATTGCTTATGGGGGGCACACCTTTATCACTCGTCGTTCCTTGTGGGCGGACTTACTTCGGCTCAAGAACTGTACGCATCCTTGGATAGTTGCGGGGGACTTCAATGCCATAAAGGATCACACGGATAGAATGGGGGGATCCAACGACTGGATTCCCGCCTTTGATGAGTTTGGAGATTGCATATCCAATGCGGGTTTGGAAGATCTTAGATACGTGGGCCATAGATTCACTTGGAGTACATCCTCTGGTGTGCTTCGTAAACAACGCAAGATCGATCGCGTCCTTATCAACGAACATTGGAGTCGTATCTTCTCCTTTTCGTAGGCTTCCTTTTTAGCACCTGGTATCTCCGACCATACACCCATGGTTGTAAAAATTTTGCCGCCTCCTAACACTAGGAAACCGTTCAAGTTCTTCAATTTTTGGATGACCCACCCTTCTTTTAAGGACATAGTCTCTCGGACTTGGGCTACTCCGCTGATTGGTACTCCCATGTTTGTTGTTTGCACGAAGCTTAAGCTACTCAAATACCGCCTCAAACAACTTAACAGGAGCTCTTTCTCGAATATTTCTGAACGCACCGCCCAAGCCAGGTTTGATCTCTCCTCGATTCAAGAGCGGTTAGAACGGGATCCCACTAACCAACCATTAGCGGACCGTGAACTTGAGCATCTTCGGGCATTTTCTTCTCTTAGACTACAAGAGGAATCCTTTTTCGAGCAAAAATCAAGGATCAAGTGGCTTCAAGAGGGTGATTTAAACACTGCTTACTTCCATCATTTCGTCAACAAGAGGAGATTAAATAATCGTATTTTATCGGTACTCACTTTGGACGGAATAACCTTGACTGAGCCAAGTCGGGTAAATTCTCATGTAGTTAACTACTATGAAGCGCTCCTCAACACAAGTGCCGATACTATTCAGCCGGATATTTCCGAGATTCGCGGCTTTCTTTCTCATACCCTAGTTGTTGATCAAGTGGAGCTCTTATCTCGAGCCGTTCTTGAGGAAGAAGTTCGGACCACCTTTTTCTCTCTCGCTAAAGGAAAGGCTCCCGGACCCGATGGCTTCAACGTGGAATTCTTTACATCGTCCCGGGATGTCATTGGTCCCTCCATCACCTATGCCATCTTGGACTTTTTAGGACTGGTCACCTACTAAAGGAAACCAATGCGACCATTCTTTCGCTTGTTCCAAAGTCACCCAACGCATTGGCAATGAATGACTTCCGGCCCATCGCTTGTTGTAATACAATATACAAATGCATTACCAAATTATTGGCTAATAGGGTGGTTGCCCTCTTGCCTTCGCCGATATCATCATCTCGGACGGCTGTTGTCAAAGGAAGGAGAATCACAGATAATATTTTGATCGCTCAGGAACTTTTTGCGGACTTCCACCATCCTCTCTACAGCTCCGGATGTGCTATTAAGGTGGACTTCCGAAAAGCCTATGATACAATTAGCTGGGACTTCCTCGAGCGTGTCCTCCGAGCATTTCGATTCCCGGATTTCTTCATTGGCTTGGTTATGGAATGCGTTTCGACACCCAAATTTTCAGTGGCCATCAATGGGGAACTCCATGGGTTTTTCTCTAGTAGAAGGGGTATTCGGCAAGGCGATCCTCTCTCGCCCTATCTCTTCACATTGGTGATGGAAGTGCTAGCTGGGATTCTTCAAGCCAAGTCCTCTACCCCGGCTTTAAGCCATACCGGAGATGCAAGCACCCTACGCTCTCCCATCTCTTCTTTGCGGATGATGTATTATTATTCGTCGAAGGCCACCTCCCATCCATAGAACTACTAAACGATGGACTGCACCTGTTTTCTAGTTGGTCGGGCCTCAACCCGAATCCCAATAAGAGTGCATTCTATCTTTCAGGTGGCTCGTTGAACCTACACTCACAAATCCAGGACCTTCTGAACTTTCAACAAGGACACCTACCGTTTCGATATCCGGGAGTGCCCATTATCTCATCTAGACTCTCCAAGACCGATTGCAATATCTTAGTCAATACTATCACTGCAAGAGCACGGTCATGGGCTCAACGCTACCTTTCCTATGCCGGCCGCCTCCAACTATTGAAATCATTTCTACACTCTATCCATACATACTGGGCGGGTGTTTTCACTCTCCCCAAATCTGTTTTAAATAGAATTGAAGTTATTCTTCGACGCTTTTTATGGAAGGGCCCCGATCTTGGAGTTGGCGGGGCCAAAGTCTCTTGGGCCAATATTTGTCTCCCCAAGAGCGAAGGGGGGTTAGGGATACGCAGGCTCATAGATTGCAACAAAGCCTTGATGTTAAAACACATATGGCTTCTATTCACCGATAAGGAGTCGCTTTGGTGTAGATGGATTCACTCCAACTTTATACGTAAATCAAATTTTTGGATCGCGCCTAAACCCACCATATGCTCATGGTCATGGAAGAAAATCCTTGATCTTCGTCAAGACTTCTTCTCACTCTTTAAATGGAAGCTAGGGAGTGGCCATTCAACATCCTTTTGGTTCGATCATTGGCACGACAAAAGTCCTCTTCACGGGTTCTTCACGCCGGGGGACATTTATCGAGCCGGCATCCCTCGTATGATCAACGTTCGAGAGTTCTTTCTTTCAGCCTTCCCTTCCTCTTCTGTCCTTGCTGCCATTCGGCCATGGCTTGATCCGGGACCTCTTTTGTTGGAAAATAGAGAAGACTCGCTCACTTGGACTGCACATTCCACGGGCACTTTCTCCGTAGCATCGGCTTGGGAGTATATTAGGCCGAAAGGCCCTAGTGTTCATTGGCATACTTTCATTTGGGACAAAGCTATTGCGCCGCGGGACTCATTCATTATGTGGCTAGCCTCCCACAATCGTCTGCCGACTCAAGTATTGCTTCTCCAATACCGACGTATTGATGAGGGATCCTGCGCCTTCTGTCATAACACGCCGGATTCGGTAGATCACTTATTCTTTCGTTGCTCTATCACTAGTGAATTAGCTGCTACCCGGGCTTCCAACTGTCTGCTGAAATGGAGACCTAGACCTTGGAATGGCTTCATCGGATGGGCGAAGATGCACTTGGGTGGTCCTTCCTTTGCGCACAAGATCGCCAGATTCGCATTAGGTGCTCTATGTCATATTATCTGGACTACAAGGAATGACGTGCTCTTTCGCAGCAAACAACTTTTTGCTCCGGCAATGCTCTTCCATCTCACCAAACTAATCAAGGACAAAGCTGTCTCTTTGGCCCCTATTCGAGACCACCCTAGAAACAGACGTATCCGGATGAAGTGGGGTCTATCAAGTTCCATCTTTCATGCCCCTTCCTTATAGTCTTCATACATTCGGTTTTCTTTACTTCTTTAGGTTACAATCCCATTATATTCTGCATCCGTAAAACTTTCCCGCTAACCTCCCTAACCTCTTTCGATGTTAATTTCAGTTGTTCTTGGACGCCTCCTTGGCCAGCCAGCACTCCCGGTGTTTTGAGATCTAGCTGCAATTGTTGGTTCTCGTGCGGTTACTTTGGTGTTTGGTGTTGCTGCCACTTTCCTTTTCCTTTTACGTCCGTCGGGATTTACGTGACCTTTGCTGCACTGTTGCCTCTGTTAGGCGACCGGTTCCCGCATCTTGTGTTTGGTTTTGGAGTCCTTTACTTCGCTTTTAACCCCGTGTTCTTTCCACTGTTATTTCCTCCAGGTCCGAACATTACCCACGCTTCTCAACATGCTTCGGATGGGGAACTGCGCCTTCTACTTGGGCTTCGGTTTGTTATACCATCTTCACTGCACCCTAACTGTCTTTTGCGTTTCTCTCGGGCTGATGATCACTACTGAAGCCACCCTTCAACTTTCCCCTTCGGCTGGTCATGTGCTTCTGCTTCCTCACTCGAACCTACCACCCCTTCCCCCCCCCAATTTCCGGTTATATCCTTTGGGTGCTTCTCCATCGAGCTCTCGGTATTTAGCTCTCTTGCTTCGAGCTGGAAAAAAATAAAAAAAGGGGACAAAGACAAAGGAAAAAAGAGGATTTGGGTGAGAAAAAATAAAAAAATAAAAAAAAAAGAAAAAAAAAAGAAAAGATAACCCATGTATATACTTCTTGTCTCCCGTTGGTTAGTTGTTGTCGGGGACTCCCCCCATGTCCCTACGTTTCATTCTTGTCTTCCTTTTGCTAATACTCTAGGTTTTACAAGCATATCTTTACAAGTTCAACTCTATAACAATGCTGGTATTTCCTTTCGAAGTCATGTACGTCTTACCTCTGCTCTGGTTGGTTCCTGTTCGTGCTGCTGCGCTCGGCAACATAACCAGCTGCGGTTGTCCCTCTCGGCCTCGGCTTCATCCCCGATTATCATGCTAGCTGCTACTCGGTTTGCTGCAAGCGGCCGCTTCACCACTTCGCCCCTCTTGTTATGCACTCGAGTACCTAGCTATCTTTGTTCTTAGTTTTCTCTCGGTTGTCTTTTTTTGACTCTTCAACTTTCATTTTGTCTGTGTAACTTGTTTCCACGGTTGTAGCCCCTCTTTGTTGTACCTTCACATTCTGGAAAAAAGAGAGGTAAAAGGAGAGTTGGAAAAACAAACAATTTGCAAAGAAAAAGGAAAAGGAAAAAAAAAAAAACAAAGAAAGGAAAATGAAAAAAAAAAAAGAGAGGAGAAAATAGAGAAAGAAAAAGCAAAAAGAGGACTATTCCAATCTACTCGACCTTCTTGTCCAAGGTCGGGTTTTATGCTCATATAATATGGCGGGTTTCCCCCGTTGGCGTTTGCTTTGTGGGTTTGTTTGTTATGTTATTGCTGTATATTCTGGCTCTATTTTCTTTCTTTGTTTCTTCCGGTGTCGTACTCCTATTTGTTGTAAGCTCCGCTCGGTATACCTTGGCTTTGTTTTACCTTTTTGTTGTCCGACTGTTTTGATCCCTTTTGTCACCTCTAGTTTTATCCTGGCTTCTAGTTTTATGGCGATAGGATCCCCCTATGCCGCAGCTTCTATTGGGGCATCTACTGCCCATGCTCCTCGGCTCCCGATTTCTTATGGCCAATAGGGAGGTCCTCTCTCGCCTCCTCCCTACCTACCCGGATGTTGAAGTCACCTTCTGCTGGAGCTCTCTTCGACTCGGTGGTTCCCGGACACTTTATTTGTGGCTCCTCGGTTGTTCCTTCCGGTTCTCACTTGAAGCCAACTACAAGACCCAATATTGCTGGTGCTTTGTCTTTATCCTCGTGCTTCTTGAGACTACTTCCGGGATTTGGAGACATCACCGCCCTGCAGACTCCGGCCCTCCTTCCCGTGTGTCATGCTGGTTGCTGTTGTATTTTCTCTTTACTAGCTTTGTTTTACTTATTTTCGCTGGTTGGTCCGTACATATTTCTGCCGCTCCCTACTCTGGTCTTCGGCTGTGTTGGATTTGGTTGCTCTTTTCCTTTTTCGTTTTTCTTGTAATCTTTCCTCTCTTTGTGCTGCACTTCTGGAACATGCTGCAGCCCTACGTTGTCTTCCCGTTGCTGCGCCTTCCCTACTGCTTCTCAACGGGTGTTCCTCCATCCTACCAGGGACCCTCCTTTTTTGTTGCCGCCGTGATGCGGCTGATTCTCCCGGGACGGCCCACCTTGCTCGTTCCTTGCAGCTTCCTCCCTAACCCCGCTTTGGTTTTCTTGGGTCGCGGGTTGCTACTTCTTTGGCCGGTTGCTTGTCCCCTTGTTACCTTTACTAGCTTGTTTGGTGCTATGTTCCCCGCTCCTCTCTTGGGTGTATTTTGCGACCGGTTCACCGTTGAACTCTTCATGGCATACTATGTGCCATCTTGAGTTCATGGTTTTTTTGTGTCCGGTATCTTTTGTATCTAGCTTTTGAAAGATCAATACATACTTACCTTACCAAAAAAAAAAAAAAAAAAAAAAAAAAAAAAAAACGCTGAAAGCATTTGCCAAGGATGTTTTCATTAATCAAGAACGAAAGTTGGGGGCTCGAAGACGATCGGATACCGTCCTAGTCTCAACCATAAACGATGCCGACTAGGGATCGGCGGATGTTGCTTTTAGGACTCCGCGGCACCTTATGAGAAATCAAAGTTTTTTGGGTTCGGGGGAGTATGGTCGCAAGGCTGAAACTTAAAGGAATTGACGGAAGGGCACCACCGGGAGTGGAGCTCGCGGCTTAATTTGACTCAACACGGGAAACTTACCGGGTCCGGACATAGTAAGGATTGACGGACCGAGAGCTCTTTCTTGATTCTATGGGTGGTGGTGCATGGCCGTTCTTAGTTGGTGGAGCGATTTGTCCGGTTAATTCCGATAACGAACGAGACCTCGGCCTTGCTAACTAGCTATGTGGATGTACATCTCCACGGCCAGCTTCTTAGAGGGACTATGGCCGCTTAGGCCAAGGAAGTTTGAGGCAATAACAGTGCATGATGCCCTTAGATGTTACGGGCCGCACGCGCGCTACACCGATGTATTCAACGAGTCTATAGCCTTGGCCGACGGGCCTGGGTAATCTTTGAAATTTCATCGTGATGGGGATAGATCATTGCAATTGTTGGTCTTCAACGAGGAATTCCTAGTAAGCGCGAGTCATCGGCTCGCGTTGACTACGTCCCTGCCCTTTGTACACACCGCCCGTCGCTCCTACCGATTGAATGGTCCGGTGAAGTGTTCGGATCGCGGCGACGTGGCGGGTTCGCCGCCGATGACGTCGCGAGAAGTCCACCGAACCTTATCATTTAGAGGAAGGAGAAGTCGTAACAAGGTTTCCGTAGGTGAACTCGCGGAAGGATCATTGTCGAATCCCGCCTAGCGGAATGACCCGGAGAACTCGTAAAAAACTCAATAGGGCGGTGGGTCTTTTCCCACCGTCCCTCGACGCCGGGATCGCACGGGCGCCTTGAGCGCTCGGGCCTTCTCGCCGCACAACGAACCCCGGCGCGGAATGCGCCAAGGAACTTGAACA
>NC_063155.1:437500-440000 GCF_020921035.1 Rhodamnia argentea | reverse complement strand
TCATGTTTCGCTCGGCCGTTCGGCATGGCTCACGCGATCGATCGATCGGCCGGGCGCTCGTAATCCGCATGATTCATGCATCGATTGCCCGGCCACTCGGGATGATTCCTGAATCGATCGCTCGTCCGTTCGGCATGAGTCATGCATCGATCGCTCGGCCGTTCGGCATGACTCACGCATCGATCGATCGGCCGTTCCTCACGATTCATGTTTCGCTCGGCCGTTCGGCATGGCTCACGCATCGATCGATCGGCCGGGCGCTCGTAATCCGCATGATTCATGCATCGATTGCCCGGCCACTCGGGATGATTCATGAATCGATCGCTCGTCCGTTCGGCATGAGTCATGCATCGATCGCTCGGCCGTTCGGCATGACTCACGCATCGATCGATCGGCCGTTCCTCACGATTCATGTTTCGCTCGGCCGTTCGGCATGGCTCACGCATCGATCGATCGGCCGGGCGCTCGTAATCCGCATGATTCATGCATCGATTGCCCGGCCACTTGGGATGATTCATGAATCGATCGCACGTCCGTTCGGCATGAGTCATGCATCGATCGCTCGGCCGTTCGGCATGACTCACGCATCGATCGATCGGCCGTTCCTCACGATTCATGTTTCGCTCGGCCGTTCGGCATAAGCCACCCCGTGCGCCAGGCATCGATTCATGAAATCGCGCTTGGCCATTCCGAGAGGTTCGGAATGGCTCATGCATCGATCCCTCAGCCCTCACTCACGATTCATGGATCGCGAGGACGCTTCGAATGATGCACACATGGATCATGCATGGCTCATGCATCGATCCTCGGCCGTTACTCACGATTCATGGATCACTCGGCCGCTCGGTTCACGCACATGGATCGATTCATAGATCGCTCGGTATGATTCATGAGCCGATAGCTTGGTCATTCGGCATAACTCATGCTTTGATCGCCCGGCCATTCGGCATGGCTCACGAGTCGATCGCCCGGCCATTTGGCATGGCTCACGCATCGCTCGCTCCTCGGCCATCGATTCATGCATGCATCGATCCCTCGGCCGTTACTCCCGATTCATGGATCGCGAGGCCGCTCCACATAAATCATGAAATATCTCGCTTGGCCATGCCGAGCGGCTCACGCATCGTTAGCGAGGCAGCTCATGGCCGAGCGAATGGGTCACCGTGGCCGAGCGAGCCGGCCACGGTGGCCGAGCGACCCGGCCGCGGTGGCCGACCGGCTCGGCCAAAGTGGCCGAGCGATCACGGCCACGGTGGCCGAGAGACTCGGCCAAAGTGCCGAGCGTTCGCGGCCACGTTGGCCGACCGTCTCGGCCAAAGTGGCCGAGCCACCCCGGCACGGTGGCCGAGCGGTCCCGGCCACGTTGGCCGACCGTCTCGGCCAAAGTGGCCGAGCCACCCGGTACGGTGGCCGAGCGACCCCGGCCACCGTGGCCGATCGACCCCGGCCACGGTGGCCGAGAGGGTCGGCCAAAGTGCCGAGCGATCCCGGCCACGGTGGCCGAGCGACTCGGCCCGGGAGCTTGAATCGGCTTGGCTCATGCATCGATCGGAAGGCCGCTCCGCATGATACACACGTGGATCGATTCATGAATGTCGATTCGTGGATCACAAGGCCGCTCGGCATGATTCATGAATCGATAGCTCGGCCATTCGGCATGACTCTTGCTTTGATCGCTCGGCCATTCAGCATGGCTCACGAATCGATCACCCGGCCATTCAACATGGCTCATGCATCGGTCGCTCTCCCGTACGGTTCACACGCAAGGTCCATCCGGCACTTTATCGATCATTTCTCGTCCAATTGTATCCATTCCTCTTTCTAAAATTTGTTGGAGTCATGAAAGTAGTCTCCCAATCGTTTTCCCACCTCGCATGTAATTTTTTTTATTTTCCAAATTTTTTCAATTTTTATTTACCAAAAATATTAAAAAAATATATTTGGTCGTCGAAATTTTTTTCTTACCATTCCATGTTTTAGTCTACATTTGTTTGAGCATTCTTGCAAAAAATCTCATCCAAATACAATATATACATTTTTTTAGAGACGTGGTGCCATCTCAAGCATGGTGAATGTCTCCTCCCCGCTGGGAGGAAAACCGCTCATAAGGCTCTTTAGGGGGGTTGAGGTGCTCCGGCCGGATGGCAAGCGATGTTGAGTTATGATCAAATAGAGCACCTCTATGCAAAGATAGACCGCTCGGCCATCGTGGCCGAGCGAATGGGTCACGGTGGCCGAGACACCGGGCCACGGTGGCCGAGAGAGCCCGGCCACGTTGGCCGAGCGGTCCGGCCAAAGTGGCCGAGCGACTCGGCCGCGGTGGCCGAGCGTATGGGCCGCGGTGGCCGAGCGACTCGGCCATGGAGCTTGAATCGGTGAACGACCCATGAGCAAATTGTCGTGATGATTAGGCGACGATGAAGTGATGATCGAGTCTCGGTCGAGCCAAAGATCAAACCATGACCGAGGCCTTAACGGGTCGAGGGGAGGGGAGATTGAG
>NC_063155.1:427500-432500 GCF_020921035.1 Rhodamnia argentea | reverse complement strand
CTATCTTGGTCAGAATTGTGGCTCCACCAACCTCACGGAAGCCATTCAAATTTTACGACTTTTGGACGACCCATCCCAACTTCAAAGACATCGTCAAGCAAGTGTGGGATTCCCCAATTAGCGGCACCCATATGTTTGTCATATGCTACAGACTTAAACTGTTAAAGGCAAGGCTGAAGAGTCTCAACAGAAGCTCATTTTCAGACATCACTCACCGAACCGAGCAAGCCCGACAAGCCCTCACATCGGTGCAGGATGAACTCCAGCTTAATCCCGCAAATCGGGAGGCGGCGGACGGGGAGCCGGGAGTGCTTACGCGCCTTCTCCACGCTCCGGCAGCGGGGAAGAATCTTTCTACCGGCAAAAATCGAGAATTCGCTGGCTCAAGGAGGGAGACCTAAATACCCGCTACTTCCATCACTTTGTCGACAAGAGGCGCCTCCACAACCGAATCCTCTCGTCACGGATTCTCGCTGGAATGGCTATCACGGAGCCTGCTCAAGTTCGGAGCACGTAATCAATTTCTTTGACGGGCTATTGAATGGGGAATCACCGGCTTCTACACCGTCTCTCCTAGACATTCGGGGCTTCTTGCACCGCACCCTTCAAGATGACCAAATATTGTCCCTGTCACGGCCCATCACGATGAGGAAATCCGCAACACCTTATTCTCCCTCGCGCGAGGTAAGGCCCCGGCCCCGATGGTTTTACCGTTGAATTCTTTACGTATTCTTGGGATATTGTTGGCCCTTCGGTTACCTCGGCAATCCAGGGAGTTCTTTCGGACGGGAAACTCCTTAAGGAGTTTAATACGACCATAATTTCATTGGTGCCGAAGACCCCTAACGCCTCGGCCATGCAAGACTTTCGCCCAATTGCCTGTTGCAATACATTGTACAAGTGTATTACTAAGATTCTGTCCAACCGGATAGCGGACCTATTGCCGTCCTTAATATCACCTTCACAGACGGCTTTTGTTAGAGGGAGGCGGATTAGCGACAATATTATGCTCGCCCAAGAATTGTTTATCGATTTTCATCACCATCCCTACCTCCCGAAGTGTGCGGTTAAGGTGGATTTCCGCAAGGCTTATGATACGGTGGATTGGAGATTCCTTCGATTGGTTCCGCAAGCTTTTCGTTTCCCGGACTTCATGGTCGACCTTATCTTAGAGTGTGTATCCACGGCCAAATTCTCCATCGCCATAAATGGAGAGTTACACGGATTCTTCTCTAGTTCCAGAGGCATTCGCCAGGGTGACCCATTATCGCCGTACCTATTTACGCTGGTCATGGAAGTTTTCTCTGGCATCCTTCAGGCCAAAACCTCCTCGCCGGACTTCAAATACTATTGGAGATGTAAGTCCACTCGCCTCTCCCACTTATTCTTTGTCGATGACGTCCTACTCTTCACAGAAGGGAATATTCGGGCCATTAAGCTACTCAAGGAAGGGCTACACCTCTTCTCCTCCTGGTCCGGCCTTATACCAAATCCGCAAAAGAGTGACATCTTCTTCTCAGGGGGCTCCTCGCAGGTCGGAGACCGGATCCGCCGGTGCCTGGAATTCCGAGAAGGTAACCTCCCATTCCGGTACCTTGGAGTTCCGATTATCTCATCCCGTATTAGCAAGTCATACTGCGACTTCCTAGTACATGCTATTACTGCTAGAGCTAGGTCTTGGTCTCAACGATTCCTTAGTTATGCGGGGAGGCTACAACTGATCAGATCGGTCCTACACTCGATACACGTGTCTTGGGCTACCGTTTTCACCCTACCCAGTCGGTTTTGAATAGCATTGAGCTTATTCTGCGCCAATTCTTGTGGAAGGGACCCGACCTTGGCATAGGGGGTGCTAAGGTTGCATGGAGCGACTTATGCCATCCCAAAGACGAGGGCGGATTAGGCATTCGCAGATTGGCCGACTCCAACAAGGCGATGACCTTAAAGCACATCTGGTTCCTCTTCTCGGATAAAGAATCCCTATGGTGCAAGTGGATCCACTCCACCTACTTAAAGAACGTCAACTTCCGGGTGGCCACCAAACCCACTTTTTGTTCCTGGACCTGGAAGAAAATCCTGGAGCTACGACAGGAATTTCAGCCGTTATTTAGATGGCGGATCGGTAACGGACACATGGTTTCATTCTCGTTCGATCATTGGCACGAGAGAGGCCCGTTTTACAAACTATTCGCCAATCGTGATATATATCAATCCAGGATCCCACGGGGCATAACAGTTGGGGAATATTTTGCTTCAACTTGGTCTCCCTCAACCGTCCTCCACACGCTTCTTTCCCGGTTGGAACCGGCCCCCCCCCTAGCTCAAGGAAAGGAAGATATTTTCACTTGGAATGGGCATCCGTCCGGGGACTTCTCCATTGCTTCGGCTTGGGACACTATCGGACCAAAGAAGAGCAAGGTCCAATGGCATTCTTTTATATGGGACTCTACATTTGCGCCACGGCATGCCTTCCTCCCGTGGCTTGCCCTCCTTGATCGGCTCCCCACCCAAATACTTCTCTTACGCTACTTGCAATTCAAGAGGGAGCTTGTGCCTTCGCCGTACACAACCGCACTCGGTTAGTCACTTGTTTTTCGGATGTGAGACCACGGCCCAACTAGCATCCATATGGGCGTCCAAATGCAATATCACTTGGAGGAATCGTCCTTGGGGGGATACTATTCGTTGGGCCCAAACACACATCGGCGGACGATCCTTCCATTCGCGAATAGCCGGGTATTCCTTCGGCGCATTATGCCATATCATATGGATCGAAAGAAACAACATTCTATTTCGTGCCAAGGATCTCTTCCTGCCTTCTATTATAATGCACCTCACAAAGATGATTAAGGACAAAGCTGTCTCAATTAGCCCTGTTTCGGATACGCCACGCAACAGAGTACTTCAGGGAAATTGGACCCTATCACCGACTATCTTTGATCACCGATGCAATCGTCGATGCCGATTGCTGCTTCTAACGTCCGACACCCCATTTCCAAGTGGAGGTTCTCACACAAACCAGAAGTTGAAGGCCCCACTTCCACCTTCGATCGCTGTTCTGCCAATGCCGGCTCTGTCATATTTACGGGGCATCGTCTACCGCAAAGCCGTGCTGAAGACGCCTGCCCGCGTATCCGTTCCCCTGCATATTCGATTCTGCAGCATTCCTTTAGCTGCGTTGGGCGAGTATATCTTTTTGGCCGCCCCTTCCCTCCTTTTTGTGCGGCCTCGCTGTTTTGGCCGTTTGTTGGCCCTTTGCTTACATTCTCGCTTAGGTGTGTCGTCTTTATTTTGCTGCCTATGTAGCTCTCCTCCGGCTCGTTTGGCCGTTGTCTAGGTGCTTCGTACGCACTCTTGTATTTTTCAACCGGTACACCGTTGAACCCTATATGGCACACACAATGCCATCTTAGGTTCATGGTTTTTGTGTCCGGTTTTCATTTTGTACCTAGTGCTTTGAAAAGTTAATACATTTTTACCTTACCAAAAAAAAAAACAACTGCGAAAGCATTTGCCAAGGATGTTTTCATTAATCAAGAACGAAAGTTGGGGGCTCGAAGACGATCAGATACCGTCCTAGTCTCAACCATAAACGATGCCGACTAGGGATCGGCGGATGTTGCTTTTAGGACTCCGCCGGCACCTTATGAGAAATCAAAGTTTTTGGGTTCCGGGGGGAGTATGGTCGCAAGGCTGAAACTTAAAGGAATTGACGGAAGGGCACCACCGGGAGTGGAGCCTGCGGCTTAATTTGACTCAACACGGGGAAACTTACCGGGTCCGGACATAGTAAGGATTGACGATCGAGAGCTCTTTCTTGATTCTATGGGTGGTGGTGCATGGCCGTTCTTAGTTGGTGGAGCGATTTGTCCGGTTAATTCCGATAACGAACGAGACCTCGGCCTCGCTAACTAGCTATGTGGATGTACATCTCCACGGCCGCCTTCTTAGAGGGACTATGGCCGCTTAGGCCAAGGAAGTTTGAGGCAATAACAGTGCTGTGATGCCCTTAGATGTTACGGGCCGCACGCGCGCTACACCGATGTATTCAACGAGTCTATAGCCTTGGCCGACGGGCCCGGGTAATCTTTGAAATTTCATCGTGATGGGGATAGATCATTGCAATTGTTGGTCTTCAACGAGGAATTCCTAGTAAGCGCGAGTCATCGGCTCGCGTTGACTACGTCCCCGCCCTTTGTACACACCGCCCGTCGCTCCTACCGATTGAATGGTCCGGTGAAGTGTTCGGATCGCGGCGACGTGGGCGGTTCGCCGCCGATGACGTCGCGAGAAGTCCACCGAACCTTATCATTTAGAGGAAGGAGAAGTCGTAACAAGGTTTCCGTAGGTGAACCCGCGGAAGGATCATTGTCGAATCCCGCCTAGCGGAATGACCCGAGAACTCGTAAAAAACTCAATAGGGGCGGTGGGTCTTTTCCCACCGTCCCTCGACGCTGGGATCGCACGGGCGCCTTGAGCGCTCGGGCCTTCTCGGCCGGCACAACGAACCCCCGGCGCGGAATGCGCCAAGGAACTTGAACAAGAGAGCGATGCTCCCATCACCCCGCACATGGTGCGTGCTTGGGATGCCATGCAATCTCCTATTATTCATAACGACTCTCGGCAACGGATATCTCGGCTCTCGCATCGATGAAGAACGTAGCGAACTGCGATACTTGGTGTGAATTGCGTGAATCCCGTGAACCATCGAGTCTTTGAACGCAAGTTGCGCCCGAAGCCATTCGGTCGAGGGCACGTTTGCACCGGGTGTCACACACGGCGTTGCCCCTAATCCCTCGCCTTTAATTGGGCGGGCGGGACTCGGGTGCGTATGTTGGCCTCCCGCGACGATTTCGTCCCGGTTGGCCCAAAATCGAGCGCTGGAGCGATTAGCACCACGACATTCGGTGGTTGATGAGACCCCAATGATCAATGTCATGCGTGTCGCCCGTGCGGGCGCTCCGTGAATCTACTCTTTACCAACGCGACCCCGGGTCAAG
>NC_063155.1:410000-417500 GCF_020921035.1 Rhodamnia argentea | reverse complement strand
CGAGAGGAGGTGATTAAGAAGAGTTGGGGACCTCAAGTTGTAGATATACGTATGCATGATAGTGGATACTACTTTATACGTATCCCGGATGATTCCTTTCGAAGGAAAATTGTGGACATGGGACACATCTCCATTCAAAACTGCACAATGATGCTGCAGAATTGGCATTCTAAACTGAAGCTTAGGAAGGAAGATCATGATACCCTCCCGATATGGATCGAGCTAAAGGACATCCCTTTAGCTCTTTGGTCACAAGCTGGTATTGGGCGTATTGCGAGTGCTATAGGCAGACCATTATACGTAGACGCACAGACGGAAGGCATGAAGAGACTCTCCTTTGCTCGAGTGTGTGTAGAAATTAAGGCAACTCAGCCTCGCGTTGACAGTGTTAAGATACGGTGGGATGATGAACTGATTCCCATTCCAATTGAATATGAATGGAAGCCCCTTTCCCGTGCGTCTTGTGGCATATATGGGCATAAATGCAGGATGACCCGGCTTTGCTCGTGCTGCCACTTCTGATGCTCCCGTGAATAAACATCCCGATGCGCAGACCCAAATCAGAGAGGAGTGGCAGCAGGTTCAAAGGAGAACGCAGCGCAGATTGCACTCTCCTCAAGGTCTTACGACCACTCCACAAGTACCACAACTTGCTGGGATATATACTCAACCTGCTCGGGGGAGTCCTCGGGCACGAATTGAACCCGAGTTTAATACTGATCAGCCACCGAATGATACAGCAGAAGACCTCCCGGTCGAAAAGTCACGGACCTCTTCCCTCCACTCGTCCCAAGCTGAGAATGGTGAGAATGGTGACGGGAATGTTAGTGATGCAGCCACGAATATGGGGAATGACTTATCTTCTCCGTCTCCGCCAAATACTAGATCGCGTGCAATGGTGTTTGCTCTTCCGATACCAATTAGTACTGAAGCTGCTGAATCTCCTGCTCTTGAAGATGGAGACAGCCCCTCTTCCTCCAAGACTACCAAGCAAAAGTCTAAAAGGAAGAAAAGTAGGAAAAAATGGTAACACACCTCCCCTCACCTTGTATATATGTATTTAGGAGTGTGGAACATTAGGGGTCTTGTTGACCCCCTTAGACAGGCTGAGATCTCAGCACTCATTAGAAATAGAAGCCTCTCTTGCATTGGCATTCTAGAGACAAAGGTCAAACAATCCAGTTTTGGACCTATTTCTGCCAATCTCTTTCCGGGGTGGCGTTGGCTTGCTAACTATGAATTCTCGCCTCGCGGAAGGATTTGGATTGGGTGGGATCCTTTGGCAATTGAACTACGGTGTGTATCGGTTTCTTCCCAGATGATACATGCCCATCTTGCCTTTATTGTCATGAAAAAGTCCTGCTATCTAACGATTGTTTATGGCGAGCATACTTTCATTACTCGTAGACCTCTATGGGAGGATCTTATTCGATTGAGTGCATGTCATGAACCGTGGATGGTGGCTGGGGATTTCAATGCAATTAGAGACCACTCCGATAGAATGGGGGGATCTAATGCATGGCTTCCATCGTTTAACGACTTTCGAGATTGCTTGTCTCAAGCGGCTCTTGACGACCTTCGATATATTGGTCATCGGTTCACCCGGGCTACCGCATCGGGCGAAGCACGAAAGCAACGCAAGATTGATCGGGTATTGATCAACGACCGATGGAGCCATCTTTACTCATACTCGGAGGCCAACTTCTTGGCCCCCGGAATCTCCGATCACAGCCCTATGGTGGTTAAGATTATGCAGCCTCCATCATCAAAGAGGCCTTTCAAGTTCTTCAATTTCTGGACTTCTCACCCGTCCTTTTCTGATATAGTCACCCAGGTATGGACGGTTCCCATCGATGGCACTCCGATGTTCTCGGTTTGCAGCAAGCTCAAACTACTCAAAGCCCGCCTTAAAGAGCTGAATAAGAGAGCCTTCTCTGAAATTTCTGAACGAGCTGAACAAGCCCGAGTCCAACTAGTTTCGGTGCAAGATGAGCTGCAACACGACTTCAGAAACCGGTCGCTACTTGATCTTGAAGGGGAATGCATCCGCAATTATTCTAAGTTAAGGCTACGGGAGGAGGCCTTTTACAAACGGAAATCAAGGATTAGATGGCTTAAGGAAGGAGATTTGAATACGAAATTCTTCCATCATTCCGTTAACAAGAGACGACTACAAAATCGCATTATCTCGGTAACTAATCCAGCTGGTGACCTTCTCACAGATCCAGCTCAGGTTCATTCCACCATTATTCGGCATTTTGAAGAGTTATTAAATGGCTGCTCGGTTTCCTCTCGGCCTGGAATTCGGGACATCCGACAACACATTGCTCGTGACCTACAAGAAGACCAAATCCAGCCTCTGTCCGGACCTGTGACGGAGGATGAGATCCGAGCCTCACTTTTCTCCTTGGCGAAAGGTAAGGCTCCTGGACCCGACGGCTTTAACGTGGAATTCTTCATATCTTCCTGGGATATTGTGGGTCCGTCCGTAGTGGCTGCAATCAAGGACTTCTTTACTTCTGGACAGCTGCTCAAACAAATGAATTCTACCATCTTGTGCTTGGTGCCGAAGAAGCCAAATGCCTTGAATATGAATGACTATCGGCCTATTGCATGTTGCAACACCCTTTACAAGTGCATTACCAAGCTCTTAGCCAATCGTATAGCTGCCTTGCTGCCATCCATAATATCCCCGTCGCAAACGGCATTTGTCCAAGGTAGAAGGATTAGCGACAACATCATGTTGGCACAAGAACTTTTTGCGGACTTTCACCATGATCCCTACCTCCCTAAGTGTGCTATCAAGGTTGACTTCCGCAAAGCATACGACACGGTGGATTGGGCTTTTCTTGAATTGGTGCTTCAAGCCTTCCGGTTCCCGGACTTTCTAATCAAACTCATCATGGAATGCGTCACCACTCCTAAATATTCGGTTGCCATCAATGGAGAGTTACATGGTTTTTCCCCAAGTAAGCGGGGTATTCGACAAGGTGACCCTCTATCTCCTTATCTATTCACCTTGATCATGGAAGTTTTTTCGGGCATTATCCATGCCAAGACTACCTTACCGGGGTTCAAGTATTATTGGCGGTGCAAATCTTCTAGGGTGACTCATCTTTTCTTTGCGGACGATGTCCTCCTATTTGCCGAAGGAAACCTTGCCACCATTAAACTCTTAAAAGAGGGACTTCAGCTCTTCTCCACCTGGTCGGGATTACAACCGAATCACTCTAAGAGTGAAATATACATTTCGGGTGGCGGCAAGACTCTGCGGGACCAGATTCAGCATTGCCTTGAATTTCAAGAAGGTAAGCTACCTTTTCGGTATTTAGGGGTTCCAGTTATCGCTTGAGGATCTCAAAAACTGATTGCCATGTATTAATTGAAGCTGTGACATATAGAGTACGGGCTTGGACTCAAAGATATTTGTCCTACGCCGGGCGGTTGCAACTGGTAAAATCGATGTTGCATTCTATCCATGTGTATTGGGCCTCTGTGTTCACCCTCCCTAAAGCAACCTTGAGTAGCATTGAGACTATTCTAAGACAATTCTTATGGAAAGGCCCGGACTTGGGGGTGGGGGGTGCGAAGGTCTCGTGGAAAGATATTTGTTTCCCCAAGGATGAGGGGGCCTTGGTCTTCGAAGGCTTTCGGATTGCAATACATCACTCACTCTCAAGCATATCCGGATTCTTTTTACCGACAAAGAATCGCTATGGTGTAAATGGATACATTCTACTTTCTTGAAAAACTCCAATTTTTGGACTTGCAGCGGGCCCACCATATGCTCTTGGGCGTGGAAGAAAATCTTGGACCTTCGGTACGACTTCTACTTGCAATTCCAATGGAAAATAGGTGATGGCCAAGCCACTTCTTTCTGGTTTGATCATTGGCACTATAAGGGCCCCCTTTTTAAACAGTTCACGGCCGGCGACATCTATCGGACTAGAATACCTCGCGGAGCGACGGTCCGGGAGTTCTACAATGCGGCTTGGGTCTCATCTACCACACTTGACGGCATACTTCAATGGTTGGGCCCTCCACCTATCTTTGTAGACCGCAAGGAAGATAAGTTTACGTGGTTGCCTAACTCTTCCGGAAAGTTTACGATTGCCTCTGCTGCATGGGATTTCATTAGGATCCAAGGTCAACATGCCCCCTGGCACTCTTTCATTTGGGACAAGGCATTTGCACCGAGACATGCATTTCTTTTGTGGCTTGCTTGCCACAACCGTCTCTCCACGCAGGTATTACTACTCCAATACCGTAGGATTGATGTTGGGGTATGTGCTTTTTGTCGAAGGAGACCGGACTCGATCAACCACCTGTACTTTCGGTGTCCCATTACTCGCGGTCTTGCAGCGGATTGGGCATCTAAATGCAACCTCACCTGGTGCGACCGTTCGTGGATGGGGCATATTTTGTGGGCCAAACAGCACATAGGTACTCCATCTTTTTGGCATCGCATTGCTAGATTCTCCTTTGGAGCCTTATGCCATATTATTTGGTCAGAGCGTAACAACATTATCTTCCGTAACAAAGCCCCTTTTATCCCGGCCATCTTGCTTCATCTCACTAAAATGGTTAAGGATAAAGCTGCGTCTTTAGCCCCTATCCGTGACAACCCTTGCAAATGAAGCCTACGGAGGAATTGGGGACTTGCTACCACCATTTTTGAAGATTGCTGATCGTATATATAGGCCGCCCAATGCTGTGTTGCTTCCAGAAACTCGGCCTCTGCATCCGCATCTGGTTGATCGAAATCGGTAGAGCTATGGGTCTCCCGCACGTAATGCGCATATCCCTCCCGCCGGCGGCCGTTATCTAAGAGGTTCATACTTATTGCTGATTGCTCGTGCTGTGGATTTCTCCCTTCAAGCCGTGTCTTCCCTTAGTCCAAACCGACGATAATCTTGGATGATCTTCGGGAGCCTCATTTATCCGGGGCTGCTGCACAGAAGGTTTTCCCAGGATGTTGCTTCGATTGCTTCTGACTTGGCCTTACAAACATTTCCAGCTTGGCCTTTTTGTCTTTCGGCTTATTTCAGCCTTGTCGTTCTTTGTATTCCGCCTCTACCACTTTTGCGGTTCGCTTTGTTGCGTTTCGCTTCGTTGTAGTTTCTGGTTCCCGTTTCTTTTCCTTGTATTTTCCTTCCGGCTCACCGTTGAACCCTATGTGGCATATGGTGCCAATTATGGTTCATGGTTTGTGTGTCCGGCTCCTCTTTTGTACCTAGTCTTTTTGAAAAGTTAATACACTCTTACCTTACCAAAAAAAAAAAAAAAAACCTGCGAAAGCATTTGCCAAGGATGTTTTCATTAATCAAGAACGAAAGTTGGGGGCTCGAAGACGATCGGATACCGTCCTAGTCTCAACCATAAACGATGCCGACTAGGGATCGGCGGATGTTGCTTTTAGGACTCCGCCGGCACCTTATGAGAAATCAAAGTTTTTGGGTTCCGGGGGGAGTATGGTCGCAAGGCTGAAACTTAAAGGAATTGACGGAAGGGCACCACCGGGAGTGGAGCCTGCGGCTTAATTTGACTCAACACGGGGAAACTTACCAGGTCCAGACATAGTAAGGATTGACGGACCGAGAGCTCTTTCTTGATTCTATGGGTGGTGGTGCATGGCCGTTCTTAGTTGGTGGAGCGATTTGTGCCGGTTAATTCCGATAACGAACGAGACCTCAGCTGCTAACTAGCTATGTGGATGTACATCTCCACGGCCAGCTTCTTAGAGGGACTATGGCCGCTTAGGCCAAGGAAGTTTGAGGCAATAACAGTGCCGTGATGCCCTTAGATGTTACGGGCCGCACGCGCGCTACACCGATGTATTCAACGAGTCTATAGCCTTGGCCGACAGGCCCGGGTAATCTTTGAAATTTCATCGTGATGGGGATAGATCATTGCAATTGTTGGTCTTCAACGAGGAATTCCTAGTAAGCGCGAGTCATCGGCTCGCGTTGACTACGTCCCTCGCCCTTTGTACACACCGCCCGTCGCTCCTACCGATTGAATGGTCCGGTGAAGTGTTCGGATCGCGGCGACGTGGGCGGTTCGCCGCCGATGACGTCGCGAGAAGTCCACCGAACCTTATCATTTAGAGGAAGGAGAAGTCGTAACAAGGTTTCCGTAGGTGAACCCGCGGAAGGATCATTGTCGAATCCCGCCTAGCGTAATGACCCGGAGAACTCGTAAAAAACTCAATAGGGGCGGTGGGTCTTTTCCCACCGTCCCTCGACGCTGGGATCGCACGGGCGCCTTGAGCGCTCGGGCCTTCTCGCCGGCACAACGAACCCCGGCGCGGAATGCGCCAAGGAACTTGAACAAGAGAGCGATGCTCCCATCACCCCGGAACATGGTGCGTGCTTGGGATGCCATGCAATCTCCTATTATTCATAACGACTCTCGGCAACGGATATCTCGGCTCTCGCATCGATGAAGAACGTAGCGAACTGCGATACTTGGTGTGAATTGCGAGAATCCCGTGAACCATCGAGTCTTTGAACGCAAGTTGCGCCCGGGCCATTCGGTCGAGGGCACGTTTGCACGGGTGTCACACACGGCGTTGCCCCTAATCCCTCGCCTTTAATTGGGCGGGCGGGACTCGGGTGCGTATGTTGGCCTCCCGCGACGATTTCGTCCCGGTTGGCCCAAAATCGAGCGCTGGAGCGATTAGCACCACGACATTCGGTGGTTGATGAGACCCCAATGATCAATGTCATGCGTGTCGCCCGTGCGGGCGCTCCGTGAATCTACTCTTTACCAACGCGACCCCGTGTCAAGCGGGGCTACCCGCCGAGTTTAAGCATATCAATAAGCGGAGGAAAAGAAACTAACAAGGATTCCCCTAGTAACGGCGAGCGAACCGGGAAGAGCCCAAGCATGAGAATCGAGCGCCCTCGGCGTTCGAATTGTAGTCCGGAGAAGCGTCCTCGGCGACGGACCGGGCCCCAAGTTCCCCGGAAGGGGGCGCCGAGAGGGTGAGAGCCCCGTCGTGTCCGGACCCTGTCGCACCACGAGGCACTCGTCGGCGAGTCGGGTTGTTTGGGAATGCAGCCCTAATCGGGCGGTAAATTCCGTCCAAGGCTAAATATGGGCGAGAGACCGATAGCAAACAAGTACCGCGAGGGAAAGATGAAAAGGACTTTGAAAAGAGAGTCAAAGAGTGCTTGAAATTGTCGGGAGGGAAGCGGATGGGGGCCGGCGATGTGCCTCGGTCGGATGTGGAACGGCGATGAGCCGGTCTCGCCGATCGACTCGAGGCATGGACCGATGCGGATTGCGGTGGCGGCCCAAGCCCGGGCCTTTGATACGTCCGTGGAAACGTCGCCACTGCGATTGTGGAATTCAGCACGCGCCTCGGCGTGCCTCGGCATCTGCGTGCTCCGGGCATCGGCTAGTGGGCTCCCCATTCGGCCCGTCTTGAAACACGGACCAAGGAGTCGACATGTGTGCGAGTCAATGGGTGGCAAACCCGTAAGGCGTAAGGAAGCT
>NC_063155.1:395000-400000 GCF_020921035.1 Rhodamnia argentea | reverse complement strand
TTGGGCACAAACATGGAGCTGTTGGGTTCCCCCGTGTCGTCCAGGAAGCAAAGACTCAGGCCCCTCCACCCCAGCGGCACCCTACGGAGGAGTGGCAACAAGTCACACGCAAAAATGAAAGGAGGAAGAAAGCGCCCCATCGGCCTGACGTTGCACTGCTCGGCCTCGGGCACGTCCGGGATCGCCCACCACACTGCTGTTTCGGAAGCCTTACGGATTCACCAATCACATGCTGGACCTTTGGACCAGCCCCCAGCGGATCTCCCCGCTGTTGATCGGCTTCAGCCGATGCAACCCCACCGGCCGGATGCACAAAGAACCATCCCTTTCTGGATTGCTCTCCTAGAGCAAGATATCATGCTGTCCCTCGGGGTCGAAAAATGAGGGAGATTTAGTTAGCAACATTGGTAGCGATACGGATGAGGACATCTCGTCCCCATCCCCATCCCCCCCTCTCACTAGGGCACGATCCACGGTGTGCGCTCTCCCGGGTGGCCATGTGCAGCAGCAATTCCGACGTAATGAAACGGCTCCACAGCTGATCCCTACGGAAGCTAACAGCCCTTCCTCCTCAAAGACGGGCAATCCAAAGCCTAGGAGGAAGAAGGGCCGGAGAAAAGGCTGGTAACCCGCATCCCCCCTCTCTGTACATATGTTTCTCGGCATTTGGAATATTAGGGGTCTTGTTGACCCCCTCCGCCAAGCGGAGATACGTTCTTTTATTCGTACGAATCGTCTCTCTCTTATTGGCATTTTAGAGACGAAAGTTAAGGCCGCCTCCTTTCACACGGTCTCGGCTAATATTTGTCCTGGTTGGCGATGGTTAGCCAACTACGATCATTCTCCACTTGGGCGGATCTGGATTGGCTGGAATCCTAACGCCATTGATTTGCTCATGTTGTCGTCGTCCCCTCGGCTCATCCATGCACGAATCAGGTTCATTGATGAGAAGAAGCCTTGTGTTCTCTCGATCGTTTATGGTGGACACACCTTCATCTCCCGGCGGAGCCTTTGGTCAGACCTTGTAAACTTCAGCGCGACGCAGGAACCGTGGCTGGTGGCCGGCGACTTCAACGCCATCAAAGACCAATCGGATAGGATGGGTAGCTCGAATGCGTGGATACCGGCCTTTGATGAGCTTGGTGAATGTCTTGCCCAGGCGGGATTGGACGATCTACGGTACGTCGGCCATAGATTCACTTGGTCGACATCTTCGGGCGCCTTGCGGAAGCAACGCAAAATTGATCGGGTATTGATTAACCAACACCGGTCCAACTTATACTCATACTCAGAGGCTACTTTCCTTGCCCCGGGGATCTCCGATCATGCCCCTATGCTGGTCAGAATTGTGGCTCCACCAACCTCACGGAAGCCATTCAAATTTTACGACTTTTGGACGACCCATCCCAACTTCAAAGACATCGTCAAGCAAGTGTGGGATTCCCCAATTAGCGGCACCCATATGTTTGTCATATGCTTTGCGACTTAAACCGTTAAAGGCAAGGCTGAAGAGTCTCAACGTAAGCTCATTTTCAGACATCACTCACCGAACCGAGCAAGCCCGACAAGCCCTCACATCGGTGCGGGATGAACTCCAGCTTAATCCCGCAAATCGGGAGCCGGCGGACGGGGAGCCGGAGTGCTTACGCGCCTTCTCCACGCTCCGGCAGCAGGAAGAATCTTTCTACCGGCAAAAATCGAGAATTCGCTGGCTCAAGGAGGGAGACCTAAATACCCGCTACTTCCATCACTTTGTCGACAAGAGGCGCCTCCACAACCGAATCCTCTCTGTCACGGATTCTGCTGGAATGGCTATCACGGAGCCTGCTCAAGTTCGGGAGCACGTAATCAATTTCTTTGACGGGCTATTGAATGGGGAATCACCGGCTTCTACACCGTCTCTCCTAGACATTCGGGGCTTCTTGCACCGCACCCTTCAAGATGACCAAATATTGTCCCCGTCACGGCCCATCACAGATGAGGAAATCCGCAGCACCTTATTCTCCCTCGCGCGAGGTAAGGCCCCCGGCCCCGATGGTTTTACCGTTGAATTCTTTACGTATTCTTGGGATATTGTTGGCCCTTCGGTTACCTCGGCAATCCAGGAGTTCTTTCGGACGGGGAAACTCCTTAAGGAGTTTAATACGACCATAATTTCATTGGTGCCGAAGACCCCTAACGCCTCGGCCATGCAAGACTTTCGCCCAATTGCCTGTTGCAATACATTGTACAAGTGTATTACTAAGATTCTGTCCAACCGGATAGCGGACCTATTGCCGTCCTTAATATCACCTTCACAGACGGCTTTTGTTAGAGGGAGGCGGATTAGCGACAATATTATGCTCGCCCAAGAATTGTTTACTGATTTTCATCACCATCCCTACCTCCCGAAGTGTGCGGTTAAGGTGGATTTCCGCAAGGCTTATGATACGGTGGATTGGAGATTCCTTCGATTGGTTCCGCAAGCTTTTCGTTTCCCGGACTTCATGGTCGACCTTATCTTAGAGTGTGTATCCACGGCCAAATTCTCCATCGCCATAAATGGAGAGTTACACGGATTCTTCTCTAGTTCCAGAGGCATTCGCCGGGGTGACCCATTATCGCCGTACCTATTTACGCTGGTCATGGAAGTTTTCTCCGGCATCCTTCAGGCCAAAACCTCCTCGCCGGACTTCAAATACTATTGGAGATGTAAGTCCACTCGCCTCTCCCACTTATTCTTTGCTGATGACGTCCTACTCTTCACGAAAGGGAATATTCGGGCCATTAAGCTACTCAAGGAAGGGCTACACCTCTTCTCCTCCCCGGGTCCGGCCTTATACCAAATCCGCAAAAGAGTGACATCTTCTTCTCAGGGGGCTCCTCGCAGGTCGGAGACCAGATCCGCCGGTGCCTGGAATTCCGAGAAGGTAACCTCCCATTCCGGTACCTTGGAGTTCCGATTATCTCATCCCGTATTAGCAAGTCAGACTGCGACTTCCTAGTACATGCTATTACTGCTAGAGCTAGGTCTTGGTCTCAACGATTCCTTAGTTATGCGGGGAGGCTACGGTGATCGAGTCGGTCCTACACTCGATACACGTATACTTGGGCTACCGTTTTCACCCTACCCGTGTCGGTTTTGAATAGCATTGAGCTTATTCTGCGCCAATTCTTGTGGAAGGGACCCGACCTTGGCATAGGGGGTGCTAAGGTTGCATGGAGCGACTTATGCCATCCCAAAGACGAGGGCGGATTAGGCATTCGCAGATTGGCCGACTCCAACAAGGCGATGACCTTAAAGCACATCTGGTTCCTCTTCTCGGATAAAGAATCCCTATGGTGCAAGTGGATCCACTCCACCTACTTAAAGAACGTCAACTTACGGGTGGCCACCAAACCCACTTTTTGTTCCTGGACACTGGAAGAAAATCCTGGAGCTACGACAGGAATTTCAGCCGTTATTTAGATGGCGGATCGGTAACGGACACATGGTTTCATTCTCGGTTCGATCATTGGCACGAGAGAGGCCCGTTTTACAAACTATTCGCCAATCGTGATATATATCAATCCAGGATCCCACGGGGCATAACAGTTGGGGAATATTTTGCTTCAACTTGGTCTCCCTCAACCGTCCTCCACACGCTTCTTTCCTGGTTGGAACCGGCCCCCCCCCTAGCTCAAGGAAAGGAAGATATTTTCACTTGGAATGGGCATCCGTCTGGGGACTTCTCCATTGCTTCGGCTTGGGACACTATCAGACCAAAGAAGAGCAAGGTCCAATGGCATTCTTTTATATGGGACTCTACATTTGCGCCACGGCATGCCTTCCTCCCGTGGCTTGCCCTCCTTGATCGGCTCCCCACCCAAATACTTCTCTTACGCTACTGCAGAATTCAAGAGGGAGCTTGTGCCTTCTGCCGTACACAACCGGACTCGGTTAGTCACTTGTTTTTCGGATGTGAGACCACGGCCCAACTAGCATCCATATGGGCGTCCAAATGCAATATCACTTGGAGGAATCGTCCTTGGGGGGATACTATTCGTTGGGCCCAAACACACATCGGCGGACGATCCTTCCATTCGCGAATAGCCAGGTATTCCTTCGGCGCATTATGCCATATCATATGGATCGAAAGAAACAACATTCTATTTCGTGCCAAGGATCTCTTCTTGCCTTCTATTATAATGCACCTCACAAAGATGATTAAGGACAAAGCTGTCTCAATTAGCCCTGTTTCGGATACGCCACGCAACGCAGTACTTCAGCGAAATTGGACCCTATCACCGACTATCTTTGATCACCGATGCAATCGTCGATGCCGATTGCTGCTTCTAACGTCCGACACCCCATTTCCAGTGGAGGTTCTCACACAAACCAGAAGTTGAAGGCCCCACTTCCACCTTCGATCGCTGTTCTGCCAATGCCGGCTCTGTCATATTTACGGGGCATCGTCTACTGCAAAGCCGTGCTGAAGACGCCTGCCCGCGTATCCGTTCCCCTGCATATTCGATTCTGCAGCATTCCTTTAGCTGCGTTGGGCGAGTATATCTTTTTGGCCGCCCCTTCCCTCCTTTTTGTGCAGCCTCGCTGTTTTGGCCGTTTGTTGGCCCTTTGCTTACATTCTCAGCTAGGTGTGTCGTCTTTATTTTGCTGCCTATGTAGCTCTCCTCCGGCTCGTTTGGCCGTTGTCTAGGTGCTTCGTACGCACTCTTGTATTTTTCAACCGGTACACCGTTGAACCCTATATGGCACACACAATGCCATCTTAGGTTCATGGTTTTTGTGTCCGGTTTTCATTTTGTACCTAGTGCTTTGAAAAGTTAATACATTTTTACCTTACCAAAAAAAAAAACAACTGCGAAAGCATTTGCCAAGGATGTTTTCATTAATCAAGAACGAAAGTTGGGGGCTCGAAGACGATCAGATACCGTCCTAGTCTCAACCATAAACGATGCCGACTAGGGATCGGCGGATGTTGCTTTTAGGACTCCGCCGGCACCTTATGAGAAATCAAAGT
>NC_063155.1:387500-390000 GCF_020921035.1 Rhodamnia argentea | reverse complement strand
CTCATGCTCTTTACGAATTCGATTTGGTACGATTTGCTCTGTCGGATCCATTCCATAGGATTTGAATGTGAATGTGAATGGACTATCCAACAATCGTCCCATTACTGATTATCCTCATCTTTTTCCTTTTTAGTTTGCCTCAATTTATATATGAGTTTCTCATGATCCAAATGATAGAATTGCGTTTCTTTTGAAAAGTTATTTCTTTTGTGGTGTTTCTCATGGCCCCTTTTCTTCCTTTCTTTCGAAAAGGTTTAGAAAGATGTTAGTTTCTCAAAATCTGGTTCGGGATAGGCCGATGGATGCCGCTGGTCGGGCGCTCGTAATCCGCATGATTCATGCATCGATTGCCCGGCCACTCGGGATGATTCGTGAATCGATCGCTCGTCCGTTCGGCATGAGTCATGCATCGATCGCTCGGCCGTTCGGCATGACTCACGCATAGATCGATCGGCCGTTCCTCACGATTCATGCTTCGCTCGGCCGTTCGGCATGGCTCACGCATCGATCGATCGGCCGGGCGCTCGTAATCCGCATGATTCATGCATCGATTGCCCGGCCACTCGGGATGATTCGTGAATCGATCGCTCGTCCGTTCGGCATGAGTCATGCATCGATCGCTCGGCCGTTCGGCATGACTCACGCATCGATCGATCGGCCGTTCCTCACGATTCATGCTTCGCTCGGCCGTTCGGCATGGCTCACGCATCGATCGATCGGCCGGGCGCTCGTAATCCGCATGATTCATGCATCGATTGCCCGGCCACTCGGGATGATTCGTGAATCGATCGCTCGTCCGTTCGGCATGAGTCATGCATCGATCGCTCGGCCGTTCGGCATGACTCACGCATCGATCGATCGGCCGTTCCTCACGATTCATGTTTCGCTCGGCCGTTCGGCATGGCTCACGCATCGATCGATCGGCCGGGCGCTCGTAATCCGCATGATTCATGCATCGATTGCCCGGCCACTCGGGATGATTCCTGAATCGATCGCTCGTCCGTTCGGCATGAGTCATGCATCGATCGCTCGGCCGTTCGGCATGACTCACGCATCGATCGATCGGCCGTTCCTCACGATTCATGTTTCGCTCGGCCGTTCGGCATGGCTCACGCATCGATCGATCGGCCGGGCGCTCGTAATCCGCATGATTCATGCATCGATTGCCCGGCCACTCGGGATGATTCATGAATCGATCGCTCGTCCGTTCGGCATGAGTCATGCATCGATCGCTCGGCCGTTCGGCATGACTCACGCATCGATCGATCGGCCGTTCCTCACGATTCATGTTTCGCTCGGCCGTTCGGCATGGCTCACGCATCGATCGATCGGCCGGGCGCTCGTAATCCGCATGATTCATGCATCGATTGCCCGGCCACTCGGGATGATTCATGAATCGATCGCACGTCCGTTCGGCATGAGTCATGCATCGATCGCTCGGCCGTTCGGCATGACTCACGCATCGATCGATCGGCCGTTCCTCACGATTCATGTTTCGCTCGGCCGTTCGGCATAAGCCACCCCGTGCGCCGGGCATCGATTCATGAAATCGCGCTTGGCCATTCCGAGAGGTTCGGAATGGCTCATGCATCGATCCCTCAGCCCTCACTCACGATTCATGGATCGCGAGGACGCTTCGAATGATGCACACATGGATCATGCATGGCTCATGCATCGATCCTCGGCCGTTACTCACGATTCATGGATCACTCGGCCGCTCGGTTCACGCACATGGATCGATTCATAGATCGCTCGGTATGATTCATGAGCCGATAGCTTGATCATTCGGCATAACTCATGCTTTGATCGCCCGGCCATTCGACATGGCTCACGAATCGATCGCCCGGCCATTTGGCATGGCTCACGCATCGTTCGCTCCTCGGCCATCGATTCATGCATGCATCGATCCCTCGGCCGTTACTCCCGATTCATGGATCGCGAGGCCGCTCCACATAAATCATGAAATATCTCGCTTGGCCATGCCGAGCGGCTCACGCATCGTTAGCGAGGCAGCTCATGGCCGAGCGAATGGGTCACTGTGGCCGAGCGAGCCGGCCACGGTGGCCGAGCGACCCTGGCCGCGGTGGCCGACCGGCTCGGCCAAAGTGGCCGAGCGATCACGGCCACGGTGGCCGAGAGACTCGGCCAAAGTGCCGAGCGTTCGCGGCCACGTTGGCCGACCGTCTCGGCCAAAGTGGCCGAGCCACCCGGCACGGTGGCCGAGCGGTCCCGGCCACGTTGGCCGACCGTCTCGGCCAAAGTGGCCGAGCCACCCGGTACGGTGGCCGAGCGACCCCGGCCACCGTGGCCGATCGACCCCGGCCACGGTGGCCGAGAGGGTCGGCCAAAGTGCCGAGCGATCCCGGCCACGGTGGCCGAGCGACTCGGCCTTGGAGCTTGAATCGGCTTGGCTCATGCATCGATCGGAAGGCCGCTCCGCATGATACACACGTGGATCGATTCATGAATGTCGATTCGTGGATCACAAGGCCGCTCGGCA
>NC_063155.1:377500-382500 GCF_020921035.1 Rhodamnia argentea | reverse complement strand
CACTAGGGCACGATCCACGGTGTGCGCTCTCCCGGGTGGCCATGTGCAGCAGCAATTCCGACAGAATGAAACGGCTCCACAGCTGATCCCTACGGAAGCTAACAGCCCTTCCTCCTCAAAGACGGGCAATCCAAAGCCTAGGAGGAAGAAGGGCCGGAGAAAAGGCTGGTAACCCGCATCCCCCCTCTCTGTACATATGTTTCTCGGCATTTGGAATATTAGGGGTCTTGTTGACCCCCTCCGCCAAGCGGAGATACGTTCTTTTATTCGTACGAATCGTCTCTCTCTTATTGGCATTTTAGAGACGAAAGTTAAGGCCGCCTCCTTTCACACGGTCTCGGCTAATATTTGTCCTGGTTGGCGATGGTTAGCCAACTACGATCATTCTCCACTTGGGCGGATCTGGATTGGCTGGAATCCTAACGCCATTGATTTGCTCATGTTGTCGTCGTCCCCTCGGCTCATCCATGCACGAATCAGGTTCATTGATGAGAAGAAGCCTTGTGTTCTCTCGATCGTTTATGGTGGACACACCTTCATCTCCAAGCGGAGCCTTTGGTCAGACCTTGTAAACTTCAGCGCGACGCAGGAACCGTGGCTGGTGGCCGGCGACTTCAACGCCATCAAAGACCAATCGGATAGGATGGGTAGCTCGAATGCGTGGATACCGGCCTTTGATGAGCTTGGTGAATGTCTTGCCCAGGCGGGATTGGACGATCTACGGTACGTCGGCCATAGATTCACTTGGTCGACATCTTCGGGCGCCTTGCGGAAGCAACGCAAAATTGATCGGGTATTGATTAACCAACACCGGTCCAACTTATACTCATACTCAGAGGCTACTTTCCTTGCCCCGGGGATCTCCGATCATGCCCCTATGCTGGTCAGAATTGTGGCTCCACCAACCTCACGGAAGCCATTCAAATTTTACGACTTTTGGACGACCCATCCCAACTTCAAAGACATCGTCAAGCAAGTGTGGGATTCCCCAATTAGCGGCACCCATATGTTTGTCATATGCTGCAGACTTAAACTGTTAAAGGCAAGGCTGAAGAGTCTCAACAGAAGCTCATTTTCAGACATCACTCACCGAACCGAGCAAGCCCGACAAGCCCTCACATCGGTGCGGGATGAACTCCAGCTTAATCCCGCAAATCGGGAGCGGCGGACGGGGAGCCGGAGTGCTTACGCGCCTTCTCCACGCTCCGGCAGCGAGGAAGAATCTTTCTACCGGCAAAATCGAGAATTCGCTGGCTCAAGGAGGGAGACCTAAATACCCGCTACTTCCATCACTTTGTCGACAAGAGCCGCCTCCACAACCGAATCCTCTCTGACACGGATTCTCGCTGGAATGGCTATCACGGAGCCCTGCTCAAGTTCGAGGAGCACGTAATCAATTTCTTTGACGGGCTATTGAATGGGGAATCACCGGCTTCTACACCGTCTCTCCTAGACATTCGGGGCTTCTTGCACCGCACCCTTCAAGATGACCAAATATTGTCCCTGTCACGGCCCATCACAGATGAGGAAATCCGCAGCACCTTATTCTCCCTCGCGCGAGGTAAGGCCCCCGGCCCCGATGGTTTTACCGTTGAATTCTTTACGTATTCTTGGGATATTGTTGGCCCTTCGGTTACCTCGGCAATCCAGGAGTTCTTTCGGACGGGGAAACTCCTTAAGGAGTTTAATACGACCATAATTTCATTGGTGCCGAAGACCCCTAACGCCTCGGCCATGCAAGACTTTCGCCCAATTGCCTGTTGCAATACATTGTACAAGTGTATTACTAAGATTCTGTCCAACCGGATAGCGGACCTATTGCCGTCCTTAATATCACCTTCACGAGACGGCTTTTGTTAGAGGGAGGCGGATTAGCGACAATATTATGCTCGCCCAAGAATTGTTTACTCGATTTTCATCACCATCCCTACCTCCCGAAGTGTGCGGTTAAGGTGGATTTCCGCAAGGCTTATGATACGGTGGATTGGAGATTCCTTCGATTGGTTCCGCAAGCTTTTCGTTTCCCGGACTTCATGGTCGACCTTATCTTAGAGTGTGTATCCACGGCCAAATTCTCCATCGCCATAAATGGAGAGTTACACGGATTCTTCTCTAGTTCCAGAGGCATTCGCCAGGGTGACCCATTATCGCCGTACCTATTTACGCTGGTCATGGAAGTTTTCTCCGGCATCCTTCAGGCCAAAACCTCCTCGCGTACTTCAAATACTATTGGAGATGTAAGTCCACTCGCCTCTCCCACTTATTCTTTGTCGATGACGTCCTACTCTTCACGAAGGGAATATTCGGGCCATTAAGCTACTCAAGGAAGGGCTACACCTCTTCTCCTCCCCGGTCCGGCCTTATACCAAATCCGCAAAAGAGTGACATCTTCTTCTCGGGGGGCTCCTCGCAGGTCGGAGACCAGATCCGCCGGTGCCTGGAATTCCGAGAAGGTAACCTCCCATTCCGGTACCTTGGAGTTCCGATTATCTCATCCCGTATTAGCAAGTCGATTGCGACTTCCTAGTACATGCTATTACTGCTAGAGCTAGGTCTTGGTCTCAACGATTCCTTAGTTATGCGGGGAGGCTACAATGATCGATCGGTCCTACACTCGATACACGTGTCTTGGGCTACCATTTTCACCCTACCCAGTCGGTTTTGAATAGCATTGAGCTTATTCTCGCGCCAATTCTTGTGGAAGGGACCCGACCTTGGCATAGGGGGGTGCTAAGGTTGCATGGAGCGACTTATGCCATCCCAAAGACGAGGGCGGATTAGGCATTCGCAGATTGGCCGACTCCAACAAGGCGATGACCTTAAAGCACATCTCGGTTCCTCTTCTCGGATAAAGAATCCCTATGGTGCAAGTGGATCCACTCCACCTACTTAAAGAACGTCAACTTCGGGTGGCCACCAAACCCACTTTTTGTTCCTGGACCTCGGAAGAAAATCCTGGAGCTACGACAGGGAATTTCAGCTGTTATTTAGATGGCGGATCGGTAACGGACACATGGTTTCATTCCGGTTCGATCATTGGCACGAGAGAGGCCCGTTTTACAAACTATTCGCCAATCGTGATATATATCAATCCAGGATCCCACGGGGCATAACAGTTGGGGAATATTTTGCTTCAACTTGGTCTCCCTCAACCGTCCTCCACACGCTTCTTTCCTGGTTGGAACCGGCCCCCCCCCTAGCTCAAGGAAAGGAAGATATTTTCACTTGGAATGGGCATCCGTCCGGGGACTTCTCCATTGCTTCGGCTTGGGACACTATCAGACCAAAGAAGAGCAAGGTCCAATGGCATTCTTTTATATGGGACTCTACATTTGCGCCACGGCATGCCTTCCTCCCGTGGCTTGCCCTCCTTGATCGGCTCCCCACCCAAATACTTCTCTTACGCTACCGTAGAATTCAAGAGGGAGCTTGTGCCTTCTCGCCGTACACAACCGCACTCGGTTAGTCACTTGTTTTTCGGATGTGAGACCACGGCCCAACTAGCATCCATATGGGCGTCCAAATGCAATATCACTTGGAGGAATCGTCCTTGGGGGGATACTATTCGTTGGGCCCAAACACACATCGGCGGACGATCCTTCCATTCGCGAATAGCCAGGTATTCCTTCGGCGCATTATGCCATATCATATGGATCGAAAGAAACAACATTCTATTTCGTGCCAAGGATCTCTTCCCGCCTTCTATTATAATGCACCTCACAAAGATGATTAAGGACAAAGCTGTCTCAATTAGCCCCGTTTCGGATACGCCACGCAATGTAGTACTTCAGCGAAATTGGACCCTATCACCGACTATCTTTGATCACCGATGCAATCGTCGATGCCGATTCTTGCTTCTAACGTCCGACACCCCATTTCCAGTGGAGGTTCTCACACAAACCAGAAGTTGAAGGCCCCACTTCCACCTTCGATCGCTGTTCGCCAATGCCGGCTCGTCATATTTACGGGGCATCGTCTACTGCAAAGCCGTGCTGAAGACGCCTGCCCGCGTATCCGTTCCCCGCATATTCGATTCTCGCAGCATTCCTTTAGCTGCGTTGGGCGAGTATATCTTTTTGGCCGCCCCTTCCCTCCTTTTTGTGCGGCCTCACTGTTTTGGCCGTTTGTTGGCCCTTTGCTTACATTCTCGGTTAGGTGTGTCGTCTTTATTTTGCTGCCTATGTAGCTCTCCTCCGGCTCGTTTGGCCGTTGTCTAGGTGCTTCGTACGCACTCTTGTATTTTTCAACCGGTACACCGTTGAACCCTATATGGCACACACAATGCCATCTTAGGTTCATGGTTTTTGTGTCCGGTTTTCATTTTGTACCTAGTGCTTTGAAAAGTTAATACATTTTTACCTTACCAAAAAAAAAAACAACTGCGAAAGCATTTGCCAAGGATGTTTTCATTAATCAAGAACGAAAGTTGGGGGCTCGAAGACGATCGGATACCGTCCTAGTCTCAACCATAAACGATGCCGACTAGGGATCGGCGGATGTTGCTTTTAGGACTCCGCCGGCACCTTATGAGAAATCAAAGTTTTTGGGTTCCGGGGGGAGTATGGTCGCAAGGCTGAAACTTAAAGGAATTGACGGAAGGGCACCACCGGGAGTGGAGCCCAGGCTTAATTTGACTCAACACGGGGAAACTTACCAGGTCCGGACATAGTAAGGATTGACGGACCGAGAGCTCTTTCTTGATTCTATGGGTGGTGGTGCATGGCCGTTCTTAGTTGGTGGAGCGATTTGTCTGGTTAATTCCGATAACGAACGAGACCTCAGCCTGCTAACTAGCTATGTGGATGTACATCTCCACGGCCAGCTTCTTAGAGGGACTATGGCCGCTTAGGCCAAGGAAGTTTGAGGCAATAACGTGTCCGTGATGCCCTTAGATGTTCCGGGCCGCACGCGCGCTACACCGATGTATTCAACGAGTCTATAGCCTTGGCCGACGGGCCTGGGTAATCTTTGAAATTTCATCGTGATGGGGATAGATCATT
>NC_063155.1:370000-372500 GCF_020921035.1 Rhodamnia argentea | reverse complement strand
CTCACGATTCATGTTTCGCTCGGCCGTTCGGCATGACTCACGCATCGATCGATCGGCCGTTCCTCACGATTCATGTTTCGCTCGGCCGTTCGGCATGGCTCACGCATCGATCGATCGGCCGGGCGCTCGTAATCCGCAAGATTCATGCATCGATTGCCCGGCCACTCGGGATGATTCATGAATCGATCGCTCGTCCGTTCGGCATGAGTCATGCATCGATCGCTCGGCCGTTCGGCATGACTCACGCATCGATCGATCGGCCGTTCCTCACGATTCATGTTTCGCTCGGCCGTTCGGCATGGCTCACGCATCGATCGATCGGCCGGGCGCTCGTAATCCGCATGATTCATGCATCGATTGCCCGGCCACTCGGGATGATTCATGAATCGATCGCACGTCCGTTCGGCATGAGTCATGCATCGATCGCTCGGCCGTTCGGCATGACTCATGCATCGATCGATCGGCCGTTCCTCACGATTCATGTTTCGCTCGGCCGTTCGGCATAAGCCACCCCGTGCGCCGGGCATCGATTCATGAAATCGCGCTTGGCCATTCCGAGAGGTTCGGAATGGCTCATGCATCGATCCCTCAGCCCTCACTCACGATTCATGGATCGCGAGGACGCTTCGAATGATGCACACATGGATCATGCATGGCTCATGCATCGATCCTCGGCCGTTACTCACGATTCATGGATCACTCGGCCGCTCGGTTCACGCACATGGATCGATTCATAGATCGCTCGGTATGATTCATGAGCCGATAGCTTGGTCATTCGGCATAACTCATGCTTTGATCGCCCGGCCATTCGGCATGGCTCACGAATCGATCGCCCGGCCATTTGGCATGGCTCACGCATCGTTCGCTCCTCGGCCATCGATTCATGCATGCATCGATCCCTCGGCCGTTACTCCCGATTCATGGATCGCGAGGCCGCTCCACATAAATCATGAAATATCTCGCTTGGCCATGCCGAGCGGCTCACGCATCGTTAGCGAGGCAGCTCATGGCCGAGCGAATGGGTCACTGTGGCCGAGCGAGCCGGCCACGGTGGCCGAGCGACCCTGGCCGCGGTGGCCGACCGGCTCGGCCAAAGTGGCCGAGCGATCACGGCCACGGTGGCCGAGAGACTCGGCCAAAGTGCCGAGCGTTCGCGGCCACGTTGGCCGACCGTCTCGGCCAAAGTGGCCGAGCCACCCGGCACGGTGGCCGAGCGGTCCCGGCCACGTTGGCCGACCGTCTCGGCCAAAGTGGCCGAGCCACCCGGTACGGTGGCCGAGCGACCCCGGCCACCGTGGCCGATCGACCCCGGCCACGGTGGCCGAGAGGGTCGGCCAAAGTGCCGAGCGATCCCGGCCACGGTGGCCGAGCGACTCGGCCTTGGAGCTTGAATCGGCTTGGCTCATGCATCGATCGGAAGGCCGCTCCGCATGATACACACGTGGATCGATTCATGAATGTCGATTCGTGGATCACAAGGCCGCTCGGCATGATTCATGAATCGATAGCTCGGCCATTCGGCATGACTCTTGCTTTGATCGCTCGGCCATTCAGCATGGCTCACGAATCGATCACCCGGCCATTCAAGCATGGCTCATGCATCGGTCGCTCTGCCGTACGCAGTTCACACGCAAGGTCCATCCGGCACTTTATCGATCATTTCTCGTCCAATTGTATCCATTCCTCTTTCTAAAATTTGTTGGAGTCATGAAAGTAGTCTCCCAATCGTTTTCCCACCTCGCATGTAATTTTTTTTATTTTCCAAATTTTTTCAATTTTTATTTACCAAAAATATTAAAAAAATATATTTGGTCGTCGAAATTTTTTTCTTACCATTCCATGTTTTAGTCTACATTTGTTTGAGCATTCTTGCAAAAAATCTCATCCAAATACAATATATACATTTTTTTAGAGACGTGGTGCCATCTCAAGCATGGTGAATGTCTCCTCCTGCTGGGAGGAAAACCGCTCATAAGGCTCTTTAGGGGGTTGAGGTGCTCTGGCCGGATGGCAAGCGATGTTGAGTTATGATCAAATAGAGCACCTCTATGCAAAGATAGACCGCTCGGCCATCGTGGCCGAGCGAATGGGTCACGGTGGCCGAGACACCAGGGCCACGGTGGCCGAGAGAGCCCGGCCACGTTGGCCGAGCGGTCCGGCCAAAGTGGCCGAGCGACTCGGCCGCGGTGGCCGAGCGTATGGGCCGCGGTGGCCGAGCGACTCGGCCATGGAGCTTGAATCGGTGAACGACCCATGAGCAAATTGTCGTGATGATTAGGCGACGATGAAGTGATGATCGAGTCTCGGTCGAGCCAAAGATCAAACCATGACCGAGGCCTTAACGGGTCGAGGGGAGGGGAGATTGAGGTGAGATAGGGTCGAGATCGGAGCGATCGTTTAGCCATGATCGGCACATGATCTTGCTCTCGCGCCTAGCGTTGCGGATGAGCCACGATTTCTTGAATCGGTGAACAGCCCTTGAGCGTTAATGAACCAACGA
>NC_063155.1:360000-365000 GCF_020921035.1 Rhodamnia argentea | reverse complement strand
TGTCATATGCTGCAGACTTAAACTGTTAAAGGCAAGGCTGAAGAGTCTCAACGTAAGCTCATTTTCAGACATCACTCACCGAACCGAGCAAGCCCGACAAGCCCTCACATCGGTGCGGGATGAACTCCGGCTTAATCCCGCAAATCGGGAGCTGGCGGACGGGGAGCTGGAGTGCTTACGCGCCTTCTCCACGCTCCGGCAGCGGGAAGAATCTTTCTACCGGCAAAAATCGAGAATTCGCCGGCTCAAGGAGGGAGACCTAAATACCCGCTACTTCCATCACTTTGTCGACAAGAGGCGCCTCCACAACCGAATCCTCTCTGTCACGGATTCTGCTGGAATGGCTATCACGGAGCCTGCTCAAGTTCAGGAGCACGTAATCAATTTCTTTGACGGGCTATTGAATGGGGAATCACCGGCTTCTACACCGTCTCTCCTAGACATTCGGGGCTTCTTGCACCGCACCCTTCAAGATGACCAAATATTGTCCCTGTCACGGCCCATCACGGATGAGGAAATCCGCAGCACCTTATTCTCCCTCGCGCGAGGTAAGGCCCCCGGCCCCGATGGTTTTACCGTTGAATTCTTTACGTATTCTTGGGATATTGTTGGCCCTTCGGTTACCTCGGCAATCCAGGAGTTCTTTCGGACGGGGAAACTCCTTAAGGAGTTTAATACGACCATAATTTCATTGGTGCCGAAGACCCCTAACGCCTCGGCCATGCAAGACTTTCGCCCAATTGCCTGTTGCAATACATTGTACAAGTGTATTACTAAGATTCTGTCCAACCGGATAGCGGACCTATTGCCGTCCTTAATATCACCTTCACAGACGGCTTTTGTTAGAGGGAGGCGGATTAGCGACAATATTATGCTCGCCCAAGAATTGTTTACTGATTTTCATCACCATCCCTACCTCCCGAAGTGTGCGGTTAAGGTGGATTTCCGCAAGGCTTATGATACGGTGGATTGGAGATTCCTTCGATTGGTTCTGCAAGCTTTTCGTTTCCCGGACTTCATGGTCGACCTTATCTTAGAGTGTGTATCCACGGCCAAATTCTCCATCGCCATAAATGGAGAGTTACACGGATTCTTCTCTAGTTCCGCAGGCATTCGCCAGGGTGACCCATTATCGCCGTACCTATTTACGCTGGTCATGGAAGTTTTCTCCGGCATCCTTCGAGCCAAAACCTCCTCGCCGGACTTCAAATACTATTGGAGATGTAAGTCCACTCGCCTCTCCCACTTATTCTTTGCTGATGACGTCCTACTCTTCACGAAAGGGAATATTCGGGCCATTAAGCTACTCAAGGAAGGGCTACACCTCTTCTCCTCCTGGTCCGGCCTTATACCAAATCCGCAAAAGAGTGACATCTTCTTCTCGGGGGGCTCCTCGCAGGTCGGAGACCGGATCCGCCGGTGCCTGGAATTCCGAGAAGGTAACCTCCCATTCCGGTACCTTGGAGTTCCGATTATCTCATCCCGTATTAGCAAGTCAGACCGCGACTTCCTAGTACATGCTATTACTGCTAGAGCTAGGTCTTGGTCTCAACGATTCCTTAGTTATGCGGGGAGGCTACAACTGATCGGATCGGTCCTACACTCGATACACGTGTACTGGGCTACCGTTTTCACCCTACCCAGGTCGGTTTTGAATAGCATTGAGCTTATTCTGCGCCAATTCTTGTGGAAGGGACCCGACCTTGGCATAGGGGGTGCTAAGGTTGCATGGAGCGACTTATGCCATCCCAAAGACGAGGGCGGATTAGGCATTCGCAGATTGGCCGACTCCAACAAGGCGATGACCTTAAAGCACATCTGGTTCCTCTTCTCGGATAAAGAATCCCTATGGTGCAAGTGGATCCACTCCACCTACTTAAAGAACGTCAACTTCGGGGTGGCCACCAAACCCACTTTTTGTTCCCGGACCTGGAAGAAAATCCTGGAGCTACGACAGGAATTTCAGCTGTTATTTAGATGGCGGATCGGTAACGGACACATGGTTTCATTCCGGTTCGATCATTGGCACGAGAGAGGCCCGTTTTACAAACTATTCGCCAATCGTGATATATATCAATCCAGGATCCCACGGGGCATAACAGTTGGGGAATATTTTGCTTCAACTTGGTCTCCCTCAACCGTCCTCCACACGCTTCTTTCCCGGTTGGAACCGGCCCCCCCCCTAGCTCAAGGAAAGGAAGATATTTTCACTTGGAATGGGCATCCGTCCTGGGGACTTCTCCATTGCTTCGGCTTGGGACACTATCGACACCAAAGAAGAGCAAGGTCCAATGGCATTCTTTTATATGGGACTCTACATTTGCGCCACGGCATGCCTTCCTCCTGTGGCTTGCCCTCCTTGATCGGCTCCCCACCCAAATACTTCTCTTACGCTACCGCAGAATTCAAGAGGGAGCTTGTGCCTTCCGCCGTACACAACCGCACTCGGTTAGTCACTTGTTTTTCGGATGTGAGACCACGGCCCAACTAGCATCCATATGGGCGTCCAAATGCAATATCACTTGGAGGAATCGTCCTTGGGGGATACTATTCGTTGGGCCCAAACACACATCGGCGGACGATCCTTCCATTCGCGAATAGCCGGGTATTCCTTCGGCGCATTATGCCATATCATATGGATCGAAAGAAACAACATTCTATTTCGTGCCAAGGATCTCTTCCCGCCTTCTATTATAATGCACCTCACAAAGATGATTAAGGACAAAGCTGTCTCAATTAGCCCCTGTTTCGGATACGCCACGCAATGCAGTACTTCAGCGAAATTGGACCCTATCACCGACTATCTTTGATCACCGATGCAATCGTCGATGCCGATTCTTGCTTCTAACGTCCGACACCCCATTTCCAAGTGGAGGTTCTCACACAAACCAGAAGTTGAAGGCCCCACTTCCACCTTCGATCGCTGTTCTCGCCAATGCCGCTCTGTCATATTTCCGGGGCATCGTCTCACTGCAAAGCCGTGCTGAAGACGCCTGCCCGCGTATCCGTTCCCCCTGCATATTCGATTCTCGCAGCATTCCTTTAGCTGCGTTGGGCGAGTATATCTTTTTGGCCGCCCCTTCCCTCCTTTTTTGTGCAGCCTCGCTGTTTGGCCGTTTGTTGGCCCTTTGCTTACATTCTCGCTTAGGTGTGTCGTCTTTATTTTGCTGCCTATGTAGCTCTCCTCCGGCTCGTTTGGCCGTTGTCTAGGTGCTTCGTACGCACTCTTGTATTTTTCAACCGGTACACCGTTGAACCCTATATGGCACACACAATGCCATCTTAGGTTCATGGTTTTTGTGTCCGGTTTTCATTTTGTACCTAGTGCTTTGAAAAGTTAATACATTTTTACCTTACCAAAAAAAAAAACAAGCTGCGAAAGCATTTGCCAAGGATGTTTTCATTAATCAAGAACGAAAGTTGGGGGCTCGAAGACGATCGGATACCGTCCTAGTCTCAACCATAAACGATGCCGACTAGGGATCGGCGGATGTTGCTTTTAGGACTCCGCCGGCACCTTATGAGAAATCAAAGTTTTTGGGTTCCGGGGGGAGTATGGTCGCAAGGCTGAAACTTAAAGGAATTGACGGAAGGGCACCACCGTGAGTGGAGCTCGCGGCTTAATTTGACTCAACACGGGGAAACTTACCAGGTCCGGACATAGTAAGGATTGACAGACCGAGAGCTCTTTCTTGATTCTATGGGTGGTGGTGCATGGCCGTTCTTAGTTGGTGGAGCGATTTGTCTCGGTTAATTCCGATAACGAACGAGACCTCGCCCGCTAACTAGCTATGTGGATGTACATCTCCACGGCCCAGCTTCTTAGAGGGACTATGGCCGCTTAGGCCAAGGAAGTTTGAGGCAATAACGTGTCCGTGATGCCCTTAGATGTTACGGGCCGCACGCGCGCTACACCGATGTATTCAACGAGTCTATAGCCTTGGCCGACGGGCCCGGGTAATCTTTGAAATTTCATCGTGATGGGGATAGATCATTGCAATTGTTGGTCTTCAACGAGGAATTCCTAGTAAGCGCGAGTCATCGCCTCGCGTTGACTACGTCCCTCGCCCTTTGTACACACCGCCCGTCGCTCCTACCGATTGAATGGTCCGGTGAAGTGTTCGGATCGCGGCGACGTGGGCGGTTCGCCGCCGATGACGTCGCGAGAAGTCCACCGAACCTTATCATTTAGAGGAAGGAGAAGTCGTAACAAGGTTTCCGTAGGTGAACCCGCGGAAGGATCATTGTCGAATCCCGCCTAGCGGAATGACCCGGAGAACTCGTAAAAAACTCAATAGGGGCGGTGGGTCTTTTCCCACCGTCCCTCGACGCCTGGGATCGCACGGGCGCCTTGAGCGCTCGGGCCTTCTCGCCGGCACAACGAACCCCGGCGCGGAATGCGCCAAGGAACTTGAACAAGAGAGCGATGCTCCCATCACCCCAGACATGGTGCGTGCTTGGGATGCCATGCAATCTCCTATTATTCATAACGACTCTCGGCAACGGATATCTCGGCTCTCGCATCGATGAAGAACGTAGCGAACTCGCGATACTTGGTGTGAATTGCGTAATCCCGTGAACCATCGAGTCTTTGAACGCAAGTTGCGCCCGAAGCCATTCGGTCGAGGGCACGTTTGCCCGGGTGTCACACACGGCGTTGCCCCTAATCCCTCGCCTTTAATTGGGCGGGCGGGACTCGGGTGCGTATGTTGGCCTCCCCGCGACGATTTCGTCCCGGTTGGCCCAAAATCGAGCGCTGGAGCGATTAGCACCACGACATTCGGTGGTTGATGAGACCCCAATGATCAATGTCATGCGTGTCGCCCGTGCGGGCGCTCCGTGAATCTACTCTTTTTACCAACGCGACCCCAGGTGTCAAGCGGGGCTACCCGCCGAGTTTAAGCATATCAATAAGCGGAGGAAAAGAAACTAACAAGGATTCCCCTAGTAACGGCGAGCGAACCGGGAAGAGCCCGAAGATGAGAATCGAGCGCCCTCGG
>NC_063155.1:335000-350000 GCF_020921035.1 Rhodamnia argentea | reverse complement strand
GGACCTCTTCCCTCCACTCGTCCCAAGCTGAGAATGGTGAGAATGGTGACGGGAATGTTAGTGATGCAGCCACGAATATGGGGAATGACTTATCTTCTCCGTCTCCGCCAAATACTAGATCGCGTGCAATGGTGTTTGCTCTTCCGATACCAATTAGTACCTGAAGCTGCTGAATCTCCCGCTCTTGAAGATGGAGATGCCCCTCTTCCTCCAAGACTACCAAGCAAAAGTCTAAAAGGAAGAAAAGTAGGAAAAAATGGTAACACACCTCCCCTCACCTTGTATATATGTATTTAGGAGTGTGGAACATTAGGGGTCTTGTTGACCCCCTTAGACAGCCTGAGATCTCAGCACTCATTAGAAATAGAAGCCTCTCTTGCATTGGCATTCTAGAGACAAAGGTCAAACAATCCAGTTTTGGACCTATTTCCGCCAATCTCTTTCCGGGGTGGCGTTGGCTTGCTAACTATGAATTCTCGCCTCGCGGAAGGATTTGGATTGGGTGGGATCCTTTGGCAATTGAACTACGGTGTGTATCGGTTTCTTCCCGGATGATACATGCCCATCTTGCCTTTATTGTCATGAAAAAGTCCTGCTATCTAACGATTGTTTATGGCGAGCATACTTTCATTACTCGTAGACCTCTATGGGAGGATCTTATTCGATTGAGTGCATGTCATGAACCGTGGATGGTGGCTGGGGATTTCAATGCAATTAGAGACCACTCCGATAGAATGGGGGGATCTAATGCATGGCTTCCATCGTTTAACGACTTTCGAGATTGCTTGTCTCAAGCGGCTCTTGACGACCTTCGATATATTGGTCATCGGTTCACCTGGGCTACCGCATCAGGCGAAGCACGAAAGCAACGCAAGATTGATCGGGTATTGATCAACGACCGATGGAGCCATCTTTACTCATACTCGGAGGCCAACTTCTTGGCCCCTGGAATCTCCGATCACAACCCTATGGTGGTTAAGATTATGCAGCCTCCATCATCAAAGAGGCCTTTCAAGTTCTTCAATTTCGGACTTCTCACCCGTCCTTTTACGATATAGTCACCCAGGTATGGACGGTTCCCATCGATGGCACTCCGATGTTCTCGGTTTGCAGCAAGCTCAAACTACTCAAAGCCCGCCTTAAAGAGCTGAATAAGAGAGCCTTCTCTGAAATTTCTGAACGAGCCGAACAAGCCCGAGTCCAACTAGTTTCGGTGCAAGATGAGCTGCAACACGACTTCGAAAACCGGTCGCTACTTGATCTTGAAGGGGAATGCATCCGCAATTATTCTAAGTTAAGGCTACGGGAGGAGGCCTTTTACAAACGAAAATCAAGGATTAGATGGCTTAAGGAAGGAGATTTGAATACGAAATTCTTCCATCATTCCGTTAACAAGAGACGACTACAAAATCGCATTATCTCGGTAACTAATCCAGCTGGTGACCTTCTCACAGATCCAGCTCAGGTTCATTCCACCATTATTCGGCATTTTGAAGAGTTATTAAATGGCTGCTCGGTTTCCTCTCGGCCTGGAATTCGGGACATCCGACAACACATTGCTCGTGACCTACAAGAAGACCAAATCCAGCTTCTGTCCGGACCTGTGACAGAGGATGAGATCCGAGCCTCACTTTTCTCCTTGGCGAAAGGTAAGGCTCCTGGACCCGACGGCTTTAACGTGGAATTCTTCATATCTTCCCGGGATATTGTGGGTCCGTCTGTAGTGGCTGCAATCAAGGACTTCTTTACTTCTGGACAGCCGCTCAAACAAATGAATTCTACCATCTTGTGCTTGGTGCCGAAGAAGCCAAATGCCTTGAATATGAATGACTATCGGCCTATTGCATGTTGCAACACCCTTTACAAGTGCATTACCAAGCTCTTAGCCAATCGTATAGCTGCCTTGCTGCCATCCATAATATCCCCGTCGCAAACGGCATTTGTCCAAGGTAGAAGGATTAGCGACAACATCATGTTGGCACAAGAACTTTTTACGGACTTTCACCATGATCCCTACCTCCCTAAGTGTGCTATCAAGGTTGACTTCCGCAAAGCATACGACACGGTGGATTGGGCTTTTCTTGAATTGGTGCTTCAAGCCTTCCGGTTCCCGGACTTTCTAATCAAACTCATCATGGAATGCGTCACCACTCCTAAATATTCGGTTGCCATCAATGGAGAGTTACATGGTTTTTTCCCAAGTAAGCGGGGTATTCGACAAGGTGACCCTCTATCTCCTTATCTATTCACCTTGATCATGGAAGTTTTTTCGGGCATTATCCATGCCAAGACTACCTTACCGGGGTTCAAGTATTATTGGCGGTGCAAATCTTCTAGGGTGACTCATCTTTTCTTTGCGGACGATGTCCTCCTATTTGCCGAAGGAAACCTTGCCACCATTAAACTCTTAAAAGAGGGACTTCAGCTCTTCTCCACCTGGTCGGGATTACAACCGAATCACTCTAAGAGTGAAATATACATTTCGGGTGGCAGCAGCACCTCAAGGGACCAGATTCAGCATTGCCTTGAATTTCAAGAAGGTAAGCTACCTTTTCGGTATTTAGGGGTTCCAGTTATCGCTTCGAGGATCTCAAAAACTGATTGCCATGTATTAATTGAAGCTGTGACATATAGAGTACGGGCTTGGACTCAAAGATATTTGTCCTACGTCGGGCGGTTGCAACCGGTAAAATCGGTGTTGCATTCTATCCATGTGTATTGGGCCTCTGTGTTCACCCTCCCTAAAGCAACCTTGAGTAGCATTGAGACTATTCTAAGACAATTCTTATGGAAAGGCCCGGACTTGGGGGTGGGGGGTGCGAAGGTCTCGTGGAAAGATATTTGTTTCCCCAAGGATGAGGGGGCCTTGGTCTTCGAAGGCTTTCGGATTGCAATACATCACTCACTCTCAAGCATATCTGGATTCTTTTTACCGACAAAGAATCGCTATGGTGTAAATGGATACATTCTACTTTCTTGAAAAACTCCAATTTTTGGACTTGCAGCAGGCCCACCATATGCTCTTGGGCGTGGAAGAAAATCTTGGACCTTCGGTACGACTTCTACTTGCAATTCCAATGGAAAATAGGTGATGGCCAAGCCACTTCTTTCTGGTTTGATCATTGGCACTATAAGGGCCCCCTTTTTAAACAGTTCACGGCCAGCGACATCTATCGGACTAGAATACCTCGCGAAGCGACGGTCCGGGAGTTCTACAATGCGGCTTGGGTCTCATCTACCACACTTGACGGCATACTTCAATGGTTGGGCCCTCCACCTATCTTTGTAGACCGCAAGGAAGATAAGTTTACGTGGTTGCCTAACTCTTCCGGAAAGTTTACGATTGCCTCTGCATGGGATTTCATTAGGATCCAAGGTCAACATGCCCCCTGGCACTCTTTCATTTGGGACAAGGCATTTGCACCGAGACATGCATTTCTTTTGTGGCTTGCTTGCCACAACCGTCTCTCCACGCAGGTATTACTACTCCAATACCGTAGGATTGATGTTGGGGTATGTGCTTTTTGTCGGAGCGGACCGGACTCGATCAACCACCAGTACTTTCGGTGTCCCATTACTCGCGGTCTTGCAGCGGATTGGGCATCTAAATGCAACCTCACCTGGTGCGACCGTTCGTGGATGGGGCATATTTTGTGGGCCAAACAGCACATAGGTACTCCATCTTTTTGGCATCGCATTGCTAGATTCTCCTTTGGAGCCTTATGCCATATTATTTGGTCGGAGCGTAACAACATTATCTTCCGTAACAAAGCCCCTTTTATCCCGGCCATCTTGCTTCATCTCACTAAAATGGTTAAGGATAAAGCTGCGTCTTTAGCCCCTATCCGTGACAACCCTTGCAACAGAAGCCTACAGAGGAATTGGGGACTTGCTACCACCATTTTTGAAGATTGCTGATCGTATATATAGGCCGCCCAATGCTGTGTCGCTTCCAGAAACTCGGCCTCTGCATCTGCATCTGGTTGACTGAAATCGGTAGAGCTATGGGTCTCCCGCATAGAATGCGCATATCCCTCCCGCCAGCGGCCGTTATCTAAGAGGTTCATACTTATTGCTGATTGCTCGTGCTGTGGATTTCTCCCTTCAAGCCGTGTCTTCCCTTAGTCCAAACCGACGATAATCTTGGATGATCTTCGGGAGCCTCATTTATCCGGGGCTGCTGCACGTAAGGTTTTCCCGGATGCTTGCTTCGATCTTCTTGACTTGGCCTTACAAACATTTCCAGCTTGGCCTTTTTGTCTTTCGGCTTATTTCAGCCCTGTCGTTCTTTGTATTCCGCCTCTACCACTTTTGCGGTTCGCTTTGTTGCGTTTCGCTTCGTTGTAGTTTCCGGTTCCCGTTTCTTTTCCTTGTATTTTCCTTCCGGCTCACCGTTGAACCCTATGTGGCATATGGTGCCAATTATGGTTCATGGTTTGTGTGTCCGGCTCCTCTTTTGTACCTAGTCTTTTTGAAAAGTTAATACACTCTTACCTTACCAAAAAAAAAAAAAAAAAAAAAAAAACAACTGCGAAAGCATAAAATCTTTCATTTTCGCTAGCCTCGCGCGCGTGTGGATCACGCACCGTACGGACATGCTCCCGCTCGGTGCGGCACGCGACACTGTTCACCCGCCGGACTTTTCGTGATTCCGGCCGTTTCCGTCCACCGTTGGGGCGATTACGGGAGGGATCTCGTGCGTCTCCTCTTCCTCATCAATCCCTCCAAAAGGTGCGTCCCATCTTCATCTTTATTCCCTCCTTTGGCATCCCGAAGTTTCTGCGTTCGCTAGGTTTCGCGTCACTGTTCACCGCTGGAAAACCCCCGATTTTGGCCACTTCCGCCGGTGGCCGGAGCCGCGTTTGGAGGGGGTTTACTCGCCTTCCCTGCCACTTCAATCCCCCTTGACGATCCACTTGGGTGTGGCCTCTGCCCTTGCCAGCAACATCCCGACGATCGCCCGACCCGGGTTTCGCGAGTGCTCGTGAAGCTCGACGGTGAAGTCTAATCCGACCCTTGCTGGTTTATGTGGCCTTCGCACCATCCCCTTGCTGTAAAGTCGACCCTATTCGTAGTGGTTCACTTCCTCCGAGGGCAACAACCGAGGGTCGTGCTATTTTACCCAATCGATTGGGTACTCACGGTTGTGGAACAGAGTACCCGGCGAAGCGATTCAACCTCCTTGGCGGACCTATTGATTTGCTCTGTGCCGTGTCTCCCTCCGGTGTCGTATGAAGTAGCACCTGCATCATTATACACTATATGTTGTCACTGTTACCTGCATCACTTTGATTCTGAGGCATGGCTGATGATCCTGCTGGTATGCCATCTCCGGGAAGTGTTCTACCTCAACACTTACCCTCGGAAGAAGTCATTCCATCCACGTTCCCTGTACACCAACCGCAACCTTCCCCCGTGCAGAATCCTCGGGCCACTCAAGTTAATGAAGCTACTAATAAGGGCAAAGCTGCTATTGTCGCCTCTGCTGATATTGATAATACCTCGGAGGTTGGAGGAGAGACCTTACGGCCGTCGCGGTTACGTGATCCTAGGAGAAGTCATAGTAGAGGCAAAACCCGCAATAGAGGGATATCCGCCACTAGCCTGTCTAGACCCCCCATCCAAAGTGATGCTGGTACTTCTCGGGTTGCGGGGGACTTAATACCCCAGAATCCTAGACCTCCTCGCCATAGCACCAGAAGAAGCAAAAGCCGGCCAAGGGTAATGCCGTCTACGAACCAAAGAACTTGGGCTAATGTAGCTAAGGTAGTAAACACGGGTTACAAGCTCAAGCATATGCCTCCTTCAGAGATTGATGGGGAGGTCATTGTTGATATTCCTTTGGAAGTCGAAGCGGAACAACACCCGATGTGGAAAAATTGCATTGTTGGCTACTATCTTGGCAAGAAAATTTACTTCAAGGCTACCGAAGAAGCTGTCAAAAAGGCGTGGGGTACACACCTGCTGGATGTGCGCCTTCATGAGGATGGTTTCTACTTCTTCCACATTCCCGACGAGTCTTTTAGACGAAAGGTCTTGGAGAAAGGTCCTATTACTATCTTCAGCAGCACAATGATACTCCAGCAATGGCACTCGGACATCAAGCTTACTAAAGATGTTCAGCAAACTCTTCCCATCCGGATTAAGTTGCGCCGCATTCCGTTCTCCTTGTGGTCTCCGTCGGGGTTAGGCTACATTGCGAGTGCCATTGGCAAAGCACTATATGTTGATGAGCAGACGGACACTATGAAGCGAATCTCTTACGCCCGGGTTTGTGTGGAGATTAAAGCTGGCCACCCTCTCCCCGAGCTTGTCAAAGTGCGATGGAAGAATGAGCTCCTCGGTATTGCTGTGGAATATGAGTGGAGACCACTCTCTTGCAACACTTGCTGTATCTTTGGACATGCTGGAGGTTCCCCTGGTTTCCCCTGTGCAAAACCTCTTCAGCCTTCATCCCTAGTACCTGCAGCAACTTCCGGTAACCCCCACCTGGACAGTGATTGGCAACAAATGCGAGGTCGCACCCGACGTCGGTCTAACCCGGCTTCTGAATCGCATGCTGCACCTTCGGTCACACCCATTTTACCACCTTCCCCTGCAACAACTCCCGCCAAGGACCTTTTACCTCCTGCTATTGCTAGTGATGTGGTTGAGCCCCTCTTGTCTTCCTCGTCCCACAACGTAACCTTTCGGGTCCGGACAATCCCTCTTCTCCAAAACACCTCCCACCCATCCCGGCCCTTGATGATTCTATCTCCCTCAACCAGGTATCCTCCCCTGCAGATGCTGTGCCCTTGGGCACACCCCTCCCGAACCCCTTACGGAACCCTATTTCACTGTCCACCCCGAAGGCAGCCCCTAACCCTCTCCCTTCCACGTAACCTGGTCTTCAACTTTTTACTACCGCTCCACAACCCTCTAGCATGGCTGCTGCGCTGGCCCTTCTCACTCAACTTGACCACCCGGCCATTGCTCAATTCCTTCAAGCGGCTGTTGCTATTTTCGGACACCCGCACTTTGGCGGAAACAAACAAGGCGAGTCTGGCGACTCAGCGGCTATCCCAGACATTGCTGTGAATTCTCAACGGTGTGAACCTATCGCACCACAGCAAACCACCCCACCCACGAAGGCTTTAAACACCGAGCGGAATCTGTCTCTACCGGGATCTTCTCAATCCACTTCTGGCTACTCCTCTTCCTCGGACAAGGATGACATTTCGGACAACAATCCGCAAAGTGATGTCGAGGAGAACTTTCCGTTGCTGTCCCCACCACACACGAGATCAAGAACAATGGTCTTTGCCCTTCCTAAAACCGATGGACCTCTTAATATGGCTGAAACAGCAGATGAGGTTTTTCATCCGCAGGCCCAAGAGGTGGACGCCATCCCTACTTCTTCAAAGGCCAACAGCCGTAAACCGAAGAAGAAGCTCAACAAAAAGAAATGGTAACCCCCCTCTCCATCCTTTGTAAATATGTTTTTAGGTACTTGGAACATTAGGGGCCTCGATTGACCCTCTTCGTCAAGCTGAAATTCGATCTCCGGGTTCGAAATCATCATCTCTCATGCATTGGCATTTTGGAGACTAAAATCAAAGTCTCCAACTTTTCTACTTGTCTCTCGGGGATTACTACCGGGTTGGAACCGGGTGGCTAACTATGATTACTCCCCTCTTGGTCGAATATGGATTGGATGGGACCCCCAAGTGATTGAATTATCGGTACTTTTCACCTCGACCAACTAATCCATGTACGGCTTCTCTTGACCGAATTCAACCATTCTTGCCTCCCCGTCTATTGCCTATGGGGTCACACCTTTATCACTCGACGATCCTTGTGGTCTGACTTACTTCGCCTTAGTGATTGTACACAGCCTTGGATAGTTGCCGGTGATTTCAATGCAATCAAGGATCACACTGATAGAATGGGGGGATCTAATAGATGGATACCAGCTTTTGATGAGTTTGGAGATTGCATTTCTAATGCGGGTTTGGAGGACCTTAGGTACGTGGGCCACGAGATTCACTTGGACTACATCCTCCGGTGTGCTTCGTAAACAACGGAAAATCGATCGTGTTCTTATTAATGAGCATTGGAGTCGTATCTTCTCTTTCTCAGAAGCTACTTTTTTGGCGCCCGGTATCTCTGACCACACGCCTATGGTGGTCAAAATTTTTCCAACCCCTAGATCTAAGAAGCCATTCAAATTCTTTAACCTTTGGATGTCCCACCCTTCTTTTAAGGACATAGTGTCGCATACTTGGGCTACTCCATTGATTGGCACGCCTATGTTTGTTGTTTGCGCTAAACTCAAACTACTCAAATACCACCTCAAACAACTTAATAGGAGCTCTTTCTCAAATATTTCAGAACGTACTGCCCAAGCCAGGGCTGATCTTTCCTTGATTCAAGAGCGCTTAGAACGGGATCCCACTAATCAAGCGCTGGTAGACCGTGAACTTCAACATCTTCAGGTTTTTGCCACTCTGCGATTACAAGAGGAATCCTTCTTCAAACAGAAATCAAGAATCAAATGGCTTCGAGAAGGCGATTTGAACACCTCATACTTCCACCACTTCGTCAATAAAAGGAGGTTACATAATCGTATTCTATCGGTAGTTGGTTTGGACGGAACAACTTTGATCGAGCCAAGTCAAGTAAAATCTCATATAGTCAGTTACTACCAAATGCTCCTCAATACAAATGCGGATACTATTCAGCCGGACATCTCTGACATTCGCGGCTATCTCTCTCACACCCTAGCCATTGATCAAATAGAACTCTTATCCGGACCTGTTACCGAGGAAGAAGTTCGAACCACCTTTTTCTCCCTCGCAAAAGGCAAGGCTCCCGGGCCCGATGGATTCAATGTGGAATTCTTTACTTCTTCTTGGGATATCATTGGTCCCTCCATCACCTTTGCCATTTTGGATTTCTTTAGGATCGGAAGACTACTTAAGGAAATCAATGCAACCATTCTCTCACTTGTCCCTAAGTCTCCAAATGCATTGGCAATGAACGATTTCCGGCCCATAGCCTTTGTTGTAATACAATCTACAAATGTATTACCAAATTGTTGGCTAATAGAGTGGCGGCCCTCCTACTGCGCGCCGATATCACCATCTCAAACGGCTTTTGTTAAAGGTAGGAGGATCACGCACAATATCTTGATTGCTCAGGAACTTTTTGCGGATTTTCACCATCCTCAATATAGCTCTAGGTGCGCTATTAAGGTGGACTTCCGCAAAGCCTATGATACTGATTAGCTGGGAATTCCTCCAACGTGTCCTCCAAGCGTTTGGTTTCCCGGATTTCTTTATTGGCTGGATTATGGAATGTGTTTCGACGCCCAAATTCTCAATCGCCATCAATGGGGAACTTCATGGATTCTTCTCTAGTAGAAGAGGTATTAGACAAGGCGATCCTCTCTCGCCCTATCTTTTCACCTTGGTCATGGAAGTACTATCCGGGATTCTTCATGCCAAGTCCTCTATCCCCGGTTTTAAGCCCTATTGGAGATGCAAGCACCCCGGCTCTCCCACCTATTTTTTGCGGATGATGTACTTTTATTTGTCGAGGGACACCTACCATCGGTTGGATTATTACAGGGATGGTCTCAGTTATTTTCTTCATGGTCGGGCCTCAACCCGAATCCCAAAGAAGAGTGCTTTTTATATTTCGGGTGGCTCGTTGAACTTGCACTCACAAATCCAAGATCTCTTGAACTTCCAACAAGGACAGCTACCGTTTCGCTACTTGGGAGTCCCCATTATCTCATCTAGACTCTCAAAGACTGATTGTAATGTTCTTGTCAATGCTATCACCGCCAGAGCACGATCTTGGGCTCAACGTTACCTATCCTATGCCGGGCGACTACAACTCTTAAAATCGGTTTTACACTCTATCCATACCTATTGGGCTGGTGTCTTCACCCTCCCCAAATCGGTTTTGAGTAGAATTGAAGTAATTCTTCGACGGTTTTTATGGAAAGGCCCCGATCTTGGAGTTGGTGGGGCTAAAGTCTCCTGGGCCAATATTTGTCTCCCAAAAAGTGAAGGTGGGTGGGGATACGCAGGCTTTTGGATTGCAACATGAGCCTTGATGTTAAAACACATATGGCTTCTCTTCACCGACAAGGAATCGCTTTGGTGTCGGTGGATTCACTCCAACTTCTTACAAAAGTCAAACTTTTGGATTGCTACAAAACCCACCATATGCTCATGGTCGTGGAAAAAAATTATTGACCTTCGTCGAGACTTCTTCTCACTTTTTAAGTGGAAGCTTGGGAATGGCCAGTCAACATCTTTTTGGTTCGATAACCGGCACGACAAAAGTCCTCTACACACATTCTTCACGCCCGGAGACATCTATCGAGCTGGGATCCCGCGTCTTATCACCGTTCGAGACTTCTTTCTCTCGGCCTTTCCTCCATCCTCTGTCCTTGCTCACATTCGGCCATGGCTTGATCCGGTACCTCCCCTTCTCCGGAATAGAGAAGACTCATTCACTTGACCGCACACTCGGCTGGTGCATTCTCTCGTGGCTTCGGCTTGGGATCACATTAGGCCGAAAGGCCATGTTGTTCGATGGCATACATTTGTTTGGGACAAAGCTATTGCACCGCGAGATTCATTCATCATGTGGCTAGCTTCCCATAACCGTTTGCCAACTCAAATATTGCTTCTTCAATACCGACGTATCGAGGACGGTACTTGTGCATTCTGTCGTAGTACTCCGGACTCAGTAGATCATATGTTCTTTGGCTGCCCTATCACCGGTGAATTAGCTGCTACGTGGGCCTCCAACTGTCTTTTGAAATGGAGACCTAGACCTTGGAAAAGATTCATTAGATGGGCAAAGATACATTTGGGGGGGCCTTCCTTTGCACACAAGATTGCCAGATTTGCTCTCGGTGCCTTGTGTCATATTATATGGACCACAAGGAATGATGTGCTCTTCCGTAGCAAACAGCTTTTTGTTCCGGCAATGCTCTTCCATCTCACCAAACTAATTAAGGACAAAGCCGTTTATTTGGGCCCTATTCGGGACCATCCTCGTAATAGACGCATCCAAATGAAGTGGGGGCTATCTAGTACTATCTTTCATAACCAATCCGTGTAGATTACACTCTTTGGTCTTACGCTTAGTGCACCACCTTTATCTACCTCTTTCGAATGCTGTTTTTAAACGCCATTGTCTCTCTGGAAGTTACTCAGCTACTCTTCGTTGCCTCATTCACCATGCAGCTCCCTCTGTGATATTGCTTTTGTGATGTGTTACCGGTGACGTCCGACTTGGCTATAATGCTTGCTCAGTCATATAGCTGTATCTGTTGTTCCTTTACTGCACTGTCGCTTATATCGGGCCACCGGTTCCCTTTTGCTGAGTTGGTTTATTTTCTCTTATCACTTCGCTACCGATCTTGTCTCTTAGCTTCTTGCATAAAGCCGGATCTCCCCCTGAGGATTCTCTTCCGGATTCCTGCAGCTGGAAATTTTCCTCAGCTCTGGATGCTAACCCCGCTGCTGCTCTCCTCAATATGATTCAGCTGCGGAACCACCTTCTCTACTTGGATTCAATCTAATGCACCACCTGTTCCATAACCCTCACTGTTTGCTCTTGTTTCAGGTTGCTTCTCCCCTCGGAACCACCCCGGTATCCATGCTGTCTTGATGATCTGGTGTCGCTGCTCCCTCGGCCATTGGTCCTCCCATGCCCAGCCCTTCGTGGATCCCCTTCCCCTTTGCCTTTGCTACTGGCGATTAAGACTTTCCTACTTGGTTGCTATGGGACTTTGTTCTCCTTCACTGAACACACTTGCTCCCCCTTCCCCCCTCCTATTTGTTTTGTACATTGCGGATGGTTCGCCATTGTTTTTATATCACTTTCTGCTTCATGTTGAGCTGTAACTTTTTTGGAAAAAGGAAAAAAGGGACAAGAAAAAGAAAAAAAAAAAAATCCATCCAGGAAAAGAAAAAAAAAAAAAGGGAAAAAAGAGAGGCCAAACAAAATCTTTGTTTCTGTCTCTCTCTCCCTCCTTTTTTACTTTCAGCGTTCTCCTTGGATGCACTTTCAAAGCCCAACTGCACAACTCTGCGGGAGCTTGTCGCCGAACCCACGTTATTCCTCCAGCTTCATTTGGACCCTCGTCATGGTGCTGCACTTCTCAACATAACCAATTGTGGTGGCTCCCCGATTGGACTATCTGCTCTTGACCGCTACTTTCGCTTGAAGTAATCTTGATGGTGCTGAACACGGGATTCCCTACCCAGGTTCGTGCTCGCTGGGGCTCTTCGGTTCTGCTTGACTAATGTCACGTGTGGCTGCTGGTTTTTGACGCTGGCTGTCTTGTTGTACAGCTCACTTGGTTACGGGCAACCCCGGCTCTGCTGCTCTCCTTGGTTGGTCTCTTTTCTAATCCTCCACTTCTCTTCCTTTGCTCTTGTTTCTTTCTCCCCTTCTGTCTCTCCTGTTTTTCTTCCTTCTCCCTACCTGTTTCTTTGACCCCGTGTTGGTCCCTGTGTTCCTTCTCTGTCACCTACTCCTTCTCCTATTCTTTTGTTTTGCTTCCTTGTCCTTCCCCGCTGCTGCCCCTTCTTCTTGGCCTTCAGTCTCTTTTCCTTTTTTCGGCCCCCGGGTCTTTTACTTCTTTAACCCGTCGGCTGTTGTAGTTGTCTTGCTACTGGCCTCCTCCTCGATCACCTTTTGGTCTCCTCTTTCTGCGTTCTACCCCGGTCCGGTGGCTTTCTTTCTTTTCTGCTGGTTGTCTCGGCGTTGTTCCTCTGCGGGGACTTACTGGCTGTCGGTCTGGTCTTGTGTTGGCCCCTCTCCGGCTTGGCTTCGTTGCCTCCACCTTTCCTTGTTTACACGGTCTTGTGCTTTCGCTTTGTCGCTTCGTGCCACTTCACCTTCAATCCTCTGTTGTCAAATACCATGCTTTGCTCTGCTCTGTTCGGTGTCCGGCCGGTTGGTACTCCTCTACCCTCTCGTCTTACGCCTCAACCCCGATGCAAGCGACTCCTTTTGTTTTGAGTTACCCCGCCACTTCTGTTCTTCTGTTTTGCATCTGTGTACTCTGCTCCGCTTATGCGAGTTGCCTTCTAGTTCCTGGCTTTTCAACCTTCGTTGTTGTCTGTTTACCCCGGTTCCACTTGTTGTTGTTGCCCCCCTTTTTTTATTGTACCTCCACAACTGCTTTGGCATTTCCGGGAAAAAGAGAGGTAAAAGCGAGTTGGAAAAAGTAACAAAATTCAAAAGTCGGGAAAAGAAAGAGAGATATAGGAAAGCAAGAAAAAAAAAAAAAGAAAGATAGAAAAAGACATTGAGAAAAGAAAAAAGAGAAAAAACTAAGTAAGGAAAGTCCACTTTCTTCCGGGGGACACGTCTTTTTGTTGCATGCTCCCCCCCCTTTTTCGTCCTTGTATGTTTACCATTTTATGTTTATATACTTTGTTAGGCTTCCCCTGTTGGCGTCTACTTTCTGGGTTTGTTGTTGCGTTATTGCTGCAAACTTTGTGGCGCGAGATCCCCCCATGCCACGGCCTCTTTTGGAGTTTTCACCGCCCATGCTCCCCGGCCTCCGATCTACTATGGCCATTTGGGAGGTTCTTCCATCTACATTTACCTTCAACGCCGCTGCTGGCCCTTATACTTTGGTCTCCGATGCAATCTTCTTCTCCCCCCCCCCTACGTGGATGTTGAAGCCACCTACCACTGCAGCTCCCTCTATTTTGGATGGTTCTGGATCTGTTTTGCTGGGGCTTCTTAGATGCTCTTACTGGTTCTCACTCCAGAAGACAACTACAACACCCCATATTGCTGGTGCTGTCCTTATTGCCGTGCTGCAAGGACTGCTCCCACGACTTGGATCCGTCATCTCCCTGCAGAGTCTGGTCCTCTTTCCCGTTCTGTCCATGTTGGTCGCTGTTGTATTTTGTTTTCACAAGTTCTGTTTTAGTTTTGTTGCTGGTTGGTATGTATATATGCTGCCGGTCTTTACCCCGGTCTTCGGCTTTGTTGGGTTTGTTTGCTCCCCTCCCTTAGTTGTTGTTTTCATGTAATCTTCCTTTTGTGCGGCACCTCTGCTCTCACGTGTTGCAGCTATCTGTGGAGTCCTTCTCGGTCTCCTCGTTGCTGCGGCCTCCCTCTCCCCAACAGCCCAATGCTTGCACTCCTACCCACCTTCATGGTGCCCCGAAGTGTATCCGGTAGCTGCTGCTCTCTTCACTTCTTGGGTCTCCATGCGTCTCCCTCAACTTACTTTTTGCGTGGATCTTGAAGTTGGCCTTTATCCTAGATGCGCCTTCTTCCCTTGCACCGAGGCGGTCATTTCATTCAAGCCAAGCAGCTCCCGTCCTTGCTGTTGCTTTATGGCTGTCGTGGGTTATCCATGGAGGTTCCCTTCTCCAGCTGCTCAACGGTCTCCCACCACCGTCCAGCTCCCTTTGTTAGTGTTCTGGGTTTGTTGCTAGTTTTTTTAGGCGGACTGTTTGGCCATTCCCGTTCCCGTTGGGCTCTTTTGCCCTTTTGTGTTTTCTACTCCTTCTCGGTGTATTTTGCGGGCGGATCACCTTTGAACTCCCTAGGTCACATTTCGTGACATTTAGAGTTCAAGGTTTTTGTGTCCGTTTCTTTTGTACCTAGCTTTTGAAAGATCAATACATACTTACCTTACCAAAAAAAAAAAAAAAAAAAAAACAAAACTGCGAAAGCATTTGCCAAGGATGTTTTCATTAATCAAGAACGAAAGTTGGGGGCTCGAAGACGATCGGATACCGTCCTAGTCTCAACCATAAACGATGCCGACTAGGGATCGGCGGATGTTGCTTTTAGGACTCCGCCGGCACCTTATGAGAAATCAAAGTTTTTGGGTTCCGGGGGGAGTATGGTCGCAAGGCTGAAACTTAAAGGAATTGACGGAAGGGCACCACCGGGAGTGGAGCACACGGCTTAATTTGACTCAACACGGGAAACTTACCGAGGTCCGGACATAGTAAGGAT
>NC_063155.1:327500-330000 GCF_020921035.1 Rhodamnia argentea | reverse complement strand
GCCTCAATTTATATATGAGTTTCTCATGATCCAAATGATAGAATTGCGTTTCTTTTGAAAAGTTATTTCTTTTGTGGTGTTTCTCATGGCCCCTTTTCTTCCTTTCTTTCGAAAAGGTTTAGAAAGATGTTAGTTTCTCAAAATCTGGTTCGGGATAGGCCGATGGATGCCGCTGGTCGGGCGCTCGTAATCCGCATGATTCATGCATCGATTGCCCGGCCACTCGGGATGATTCGTGAATCGATCGCTCGTCCGTTCGGCATGAGTCATGCATCGATCGCTCGGCCGTTCGGCATGACTCACGCATAGATCGATCGGCCGTTCCTCACGATTCATGCTTCGCTCGGCCGTTCGGCATGGCTCACGCATCGATCGATCGGCCGGGCGCTCGTAATCCGCATGATTCATGCATCGATTGCCCGGCCACTCGGGATGATTCGTGAATCGATCGCTCGTCCGTTCGGCATGAGTCATGCATCGATCGTTCGGCCGTTCGGGCATGACTCACGCATCGATCGATCGGCCGTTCCTCACGATTCATGCTTCGCTCGGCCGTTCGGCATGGCTCACGCATCGATCGATCGGCCGGGCGCTCGTAATCCGCATGATTCATGCATCGATTGCCCGGCCACTCGGGATGATTCGTGAATCGATCGCTCGTCCGTTCGGCATGAGTCATGCATCGATCGCTCGGCCGTTCGGCATGACTCACGCATCGATCGATCGGCCGTTCCTCACGATTCATGTTTCGCTCGGCCGTTCGGGCATGGCTCACGCATCGATCGATCGGCCGGGCGCTCGTAATCCGCATGATTCATGCATCGATTGCCCGGCCACTCGGGATGATTCCTGAATCGATCGCTCGTCCGTTCGGCATGAGTCATGCATCGATCGCTCGGCCGTTCGGCATGACTCACGCATCGATCGATCGGCCGTTCCTCACGATTCATGTTTCGCTCGGCCGTTCGGCATGGCTCACGCATCGATCGATCGGCCGGGCGCTCGTAATCCGCATGATTCATGCATCGATTGCCCGGCCACTCGGGATGATTCATGAATCGATCGCTCGTCCGTTCGGCATGAGTCATGCATCGATCGCTCGGCCGTTCGGCATGACTCACGCATCGATCGATCGGCCGTTCCTCACGATTCATGTTTCGCTCGGCCGTTCGGCATGGCTCACGCATCGATCGATCGGCCGGGCGCTCGTAATCCGCATGATTCATGCATCGATTGCCCGGCCACTCGGGATGATTCATGAATCGATCGCACGTCCGTTCGGCATGAGTCATGCATCGATCGCTCGGCCGTTCGGCATGACTCACGCATCGATCGATCGGCCGTTCCTCACGATTCATGTTTCGCTCGGCCGTTCGGCATAAGCCACCCCGTGCGCCAGGCATCGATTCATGAAATCGCGCTTGGCCATTCCGAGAGGTTCGGAATGGCTCATGCATCGATCCCTCAGCCCTCACTCACGATTCATGGATCGCGAGGACGCTTCGAATGATGCACACATGGATCATGCATGGCTCATGCATCGATCCTCGGCCGTTACTCACGATTCATGGATCACTCGGCCGCTCGGTTCACGCACATGGATCGATTCATAGATCGCTCGGTATGATTCATGAGCCGATAGCTTGGTCATTCGGCATAACTCATGCTTTGATCGCCCGGCCATTCGGCATGGCTCACGAATCGATCGCCCGGCCATTTGGCATGGCTCACGCATCGCCGCTCCTCGGCCATCGATTCATGCATGCATCGATCCCTCGGCCGTTACTCCCGATTCATGGATCGCGAGGCCGCTCCACATAAATCATGAAATATCTCGCTTGGCCATGCCGAGCGGCTCACGCATCGTTAGCGAGGCAGCTCATGGCCGAGCGAATGGGTCACCATGGCCGAGCGAGCCGGCCACGGTGGCCGGCGACCCTGGCCGCGGTGGCCGACCGGCTCGGCCGAAGTGGCCGAGCGATCACGGCCACGGTGGCCGAGAGACTCGGCCAAAGTGCCGAGCGTTCGCGGCCACGTTGGCCGACCGTCTCGGCCAAAGTGGCCGAGCCACCCGGCACGGTGGCCGAGCGGTCCCGGCCACGTTGGCCGACCGTCTCGGCCAAAGTGGCCGAGCCACCCGGTACGGTGGCCGAGCGACCCGGCCACCGTGGCCGATCGACCCCGGCCACGGTGGCCGAGAGGGTCGGCCAAAGTGCCGAGCGATCCCGGCCACGGTGGCCGAGCGACTCGGCCTTGGAGCTTGAATCGGCTTGGCTCATGCATCGATCGGAAGGCCGCTCCGCATGATACACACGTGGATCGATTCATGAATGTCGATTCGTGGATCACAAGGCCGCTCGGCATGATTCATGAATCGATAGCTCGGCCATTCGGCATGACTCTTGCTTTGATCGCTCGGCCATTCAGCATGGCTCACGAATCGATGACCCGGCCATTCGGCATGGCTCATGCATCGGTCAGCTCTCCGCATGCAGTTCAC
>NC_063155.1:305000-322500 GCF_020921035.1 Rhodamnia argentea | reverse complement strand
AACCATGGAACCCCAAGCTGAAACTTAAGAAGGGAGTCCAAGATGTGGTTCCCATTTGGGTACGTTTGAAGGAGATGCCACTTTCACTTTGGTCTCCCTCGGCCATTAGCCGCATTGCCAGCGTCATCGGGAAACCGTTATATGTTGATCAACACACGGAACAGATGAAACGACTCTCTTATGCAAGAGTTTGCGTTGAGATTCACGCTGCTCAGCCCCGACCCGAAGTAGTGAAGATGAGATGGGATGGCGACCTATACGTCATAGGTGTCGAGTACGAATGGCAGCCCTTGGTGTGCCCCACCTGCTCTGTCTTTGGGCACAAACATGGAGCTGTTGGGTTCCCCTGTGTCGTCCAGGAAGCAAAGACTCGGGCCCCTCCACCATAGCGGCACCCTACCGAGGAGTGGCAACAAGTCACACGCAAAAATGAAAGGAGGAAGAAAGCGCCCCATCAGCTCGACGTTGCACTTGCTCGGCCTCGGCACGTCCAGGATCGCCCACCACAGCCTGGTTCGGAAGCCTTACGGATTCACCAATCACATGCTGGACCATTGGACCAGCCCCAGGCGGATCTCCCCGCTGTTGATCGCCTTCAGCCGATGCAACCCCACCGGCCGGATGCACAGCAACCATCCCTTTCGGACTGCTCTCCTAGAACAGTATCTGTGCTGTCTTCGGGGTCAGAAAATGAGGGAGATTCAGTTAGCAACATTGGTAGCGATACGGATGAGGACATCTCGTCCCCATCCCCATCCCCCCCTCTCAATAGGGCACGATCCACGGTGTGCGCTCTCCCGGGTGGCCATGTGCAGCAGCAATTCCGATAGAATGAAACGGCTCTACAGCTGATCCCTACGGAAGCTAACAGCCCTTCCTCCTCAAAGACGGGCAATCCAAAGCCTAGGAGGAAGAAAGGCCGGAGAAAAGGCTGGTAACCCGCATCCCCCCTCTTTGTACATATGTTTCTCGGCATTTGGAATATTAGGGGTCTTGTTGACCCCCTCCGCCAAGCGGAGATACGTTCTTTTATTCGTACGAATCGTCTCTCTCTTATTGGCATTTTAGAGACGAAAGTTAAGGCCGCCTCCTTTCACACGGTCTCGGCTAATATTTGTCCTGGTTGGCGATGGTTAGCCAACTACGATCATTCTCCACTTGGGCGGATCTGGATTGGCTGGAATCCTAACGCCATTGATTTACTCATGTTGTCGTCGTCCCCTCGGCTCATCCATGCACGAATCAGGTTCATTGATGAGAAGAAGCCTTGTGTTCTCTCGATCGTTTATGGTGGACACACCTTCATCTCCAGGCGGAGCCTTTGGTCAGACCTTGTAAACCTCGGCGCGACGCAGGAACCGTGGCTGGTGGCCGGCGACTTCAACGCCATCAAAGACCAATCGGATAGGATGGGTAGCTCGAATGCGTGGATACCGGCCTTTGATGAGCTTGGTGAATGTCTTGCCCAAAGCGGGATTGGACGATCTACGGTACGTCGGCCATAGATTCACTTGGTCGACATCTTCAAGCGCCTTGCGGAAGCAACGCAAAATTGATCGGGTACTGATTAACCAACACCGGTCCAACTTATACTCATACTCAGAGGCTACTTTCCTTGCCCCGGGGATCTCCGATCATACCCCTATGCTGGTCAGAATTGTGGCTCCACCAACCTCACGGAAGCCATTCAAATTTTACGACTTTTGGACGACCCATCCCAACTTCAAAGACATCGTCAAGCAAGTGTGGGATTCCCCAATTAGCGGCACCCATATGTTTGTCATATGCTGCAGACTTAAAATGTTAAAGGCAAGGCTGAAGAGTCTCAACGTAAGCTCATTTTCAGACATCACTCACCGAACCGAGCAAGCCCGACAAGCCCTCACATCGGTGCGGGATGAACTCCAGCTTAATCCCGCAAATCGGGAGCCGGCGGACGGGGAGCTCGAGTGCTTACGCGCCTTCTCCACGCTCCGGCAGCAGGAAGAATCTTTCTACCGGCAAAAATCGAGAATTCGCTGGCTCAAGGAGGGAGACCTAAATACCCGCTACTTCCATCACTTTGTCGACGGGAGGCGCCTCCACAACCGAATCCTCTCTGTCACGGATTCTGCTGGAATGGCTATCACGGAGCCTGCTCAAGTTCGGGAGCACGTAATCAATTTCTTTGACGGGCTATTGAATGGGGAATCACCGGCTTCTACACCGTCTCTCCTAGACATTCGGGGCTTCTTGCACCGCACCCTTCAAGATGACCAAATATTGTCCCCTCACGGCCCATCACGATGAGGAAATCCATGACACCTTATTCTCCCTCGCGCGAGGTAAGGCCCCCGGCCCCGATGGTTTTACCGTTGAATTCTTTACGTATTCTTGGGATATTGTTGGCCCCTCGGTTACCTCGGCAATCCAGGAGTTCTTTCGGACGGGGAAACTCCTTAAGGAGTTTAATACGACCATAATTTCACCGGTGCCGAAGACCCCCAACGCCTCGGCCATGCAAGACTTTCGCCCAATTGCCTGTTGCAATACATTGTACAAGTGTATTACTAAGATTCTTTCCAACCGGATAGCGGACCTATTGCCGTCCTTAATATCACCTTCACAGACGGCTTTTGTTAGAGGGAGGCGGATTAGCGACAATATTATGCTCGCCCAAGAATTGTTTATCGATTTTCATCACCATCCCTACCTCCCGAAGTGTGCGGTTAAGGTGGATTTCCGCAAGGCTTATGATACGGTGGATTGGAGATTCCTTCGATTGGTTCTGCAAGCTTTTCGTTTCCCGGACTTCATGGTCGACCTTATCTTAGAATGTGTATCCACGGCCAAATTCTCCATCGCCATAAATGGAGAGTTACACGGATTCTTCTCTAGTTCCAGAGGCATTCGCCGGGGTGACCCATTATCGCCGTACCTATTTACGCTGGTCATGGAAGTTTTCTCTTGGCATCCTTCAGGCCAAAACCTCCTCGCCCGGACTTCAAATACTATTGGAGATGTAAGTCCACTCGCCTCTCCCACTTATTCTTTGTCGATGACGTCCTACTCTTCACGAAGGGAATATTCGGGCCATTAAGCTACTCAAGGAAGGGCTACACCTCTTCTCCTCCCGGTCCGGCCTTATACCAAATCCGCAAAAGAGTGATATCTTCTTCTCGGGGGGCTCCTCGCAGGTCGGAGACCGGATCCTCCGGTGCCTGGAATTCCGAGAAGGTAACCTCCCATTCCGGTACCTTGGAGTTCCGATTATCTCATCCCGTATTAGCAAGTCGATCGCGACTTCCTAGTACATGCTATTACTTGCTAGAGCTAGGTCTTGGTCTCAACGATTCCTTAGTTATGCGGGGAGGCTACAACGGATCGGATCGGTCCTACACTCGATACACGTGTACTTGGGCTACCGTTTTCACCCTACCCGGAGTCGGGTTTTGAATAGCATTGAGCTTATCCCGCGCCAATTCTTGTGGAAGGGACCCGACCTTGGCATAGGGGGTGCTAAGGTTGCATGGAGCGACTTATGCCATCCCAAAGACGAGGGCGGATTAGGCATTCGCAGATTGGCCGACTCCAACAAGGCGATGACCTTAAAGCACATCTGGTTCCTCTTCTCGGATAAAGAATCCCTATGGTGCAAGTGGATCCACTCCACCTACTTAAAGAACGTCAACTTCAGGGTAGCCACCAAACCCACTTTTTGTTCCTGGACCTGGAAGAAAATCCTGGAGCTACGACAGGAATTTCAGCTGTTATTTAGATGGCGGATCGGTAACGGACACATGGTTTCATTCTGGTTCGATCATTGGCACGAGAGAGGCCCGTTTTACAAACTATTCGCCAATCGTGATATATATCAATCCAGGATCCCACGGGGCATAACAGTTGGGGAATTTTTTGCTTCAACTTGGTCTCACTCAACCGTCCTCCACACGCTTCTTTCCTGGTTGGAACCGGCCCCCCCCCTAGCTCAAGGAAAGGAAGATATTTTCACTTGGAATGGGCATCCGTCCTGGGACTTCTCCATTGCTTCGGCTTGGGACACTATCGGACCAAAGAAGAGCAAGGTCCAATGGCATTCTTTTATATGGGACTCTACATTTGCGCCACGGCATGCCTTCCTCCTGTGGCTTGCCCTCCTTGATCGGCTCCCCACCCAAATACTTCTCTTACGCTACCGCAGAATTCAAGAGGGAGCTTGTGCCTTCTGCCGTAGACAACCGGACTCGGTTAGTCACTTGTTTTTCGGATGTGAGACCACGGCCCAACTAGCATCCATATGGGCGTCCAAATGCAATATCACTTGGAGGAATCGTCCTTGGGGGGATACTATTCGTTGGGCCCAAACACACATCGGCGGACGATCCTTCCATTCGCGAATAACCGGGTATTCCTTCGGCGCATTATGCCATATCATATGGATCGAAAGAAACAACATTCTATTTCGTGCCAAGGATCTCTTCCCGCCTTCTATTATAATGCACCTCACAAAGATGATTAAGGACAAAGCTGTCTCAATTAGCCCTGTCTCGGATACGACACGCAATGCAGTACTTCAACGAAATTGGACCCCGTCACCGACTATCTTTGATCACCGATGCAATCGTCGATGCCGATTGCTGCTTCTAACGTCCGACACCCCATTTCCAGTGGAGGTTCTCACACAAACCAGAAGTTGAAGGCCCCACTTCCACCTTCGATCGCTGTTCTGCCAATGCCAGCTCTGTCATATTTCTGGGGCATCGTCTACCGCAAAGCCGTGCTGAAGACGCCCGCCCGCTTATCCGTTCCCCTGCATATTCGATTCTGCAGCATTCCTTTAGCTGCGTTGGGCGAGTATATCTTTTTGGCCGCCCCTTCCCTCCTTTTTGTGCAGCCTCGCTGTTTTGGCCGTTTGTTGGCCCTTTGCTTACATTCTCGCTTAGGTGTGTCGTCTTTATTTTGCTGCCTATGTAGCTCTCCTCCGGCTCGTTTGGCCGTTGTCTAGGTGCTTCGTACGCACTCTTGTATTTTCCAACCGGTACACCGTTGAACCCTATATGGCACACACAATGCCATCTTAGGTTCATGGTTTTTGTGTCCGGTTTTCATTTTGTACCTAGTGCTTTGAAAAGTTAATACATTTTTACCTTACCAAAAAAAAAAAAAAAAAAAAAAAACAACTGCGAACCGAGAGTTGAAGGCCCCACTTCCACCTTCGATCGCCGTTCGCGCTAATGCGCCTCGTCATATTTCTGGGGCATCGTCTACCGCAAAGCCGTGCTGAAGACGCCTGCCCGCGTATCCGTTCCCCTGCATATTCGATTCTGCAGCATTCCTTTAGCTGCGTTGGGCGAGTATATCTTTTTGGCCGCCCCTTCCCTCCCTTTTTGTGCAGCCTCGCTGCTTTGGCCGTTTGTTGGCCCTTTGCTTACATCCTCGATTAGGTGTGTCGTCTTTATTTTGCTGCCTATGTAGCTCTCCTCCGGCTCGTTTGGCCGTTGTCTAGGTGCTTCGTACGCACTCTTGTATTTTTCAACCGGTACACCGTTGAACCCTATATGGCACACACAATGCCATCTTAGGTTCATGGTTTTTGTGTCCGGTTTTCATTTTGTACCTAGTGCTTTGAAAAGTTAATACATTTTTACCTTACCAAAAAAAACAACTGCGAAAGCATATATTTTTCAGTCGGCCTAGGGTGCGCGCGCGTACTGTTCACGCGCGCAGTTCAAACACTCTCTGCAGCGGACCCGCGGGTACTGTTCATCGGCCGCGGAAATGGCGATTCCGGCCAACTCCGGCGGCGGAAATGGCTGATTTTTTTACACAACCTCCCTCTCATTCTCCTCTTTCACCCCTCCAAATTTGGTGAAGTTTCGTCGAGTAGTCTGGGAGATCTGGCCCTTGGAAGTTGCGTTTTTCTGGGGGCTCTGTTACAGGCATCCGGGTGGTCCGAGTTAGATCCCGGCCAGCTCCGGCGGCGGAAAGGGCTGAGTTTTTGACACAGCCTCCTTCGTACTCCCCTCCATCATCCCTCCAAACTTGGGGAAGTTTGGTTGAATACTTTGGGAGATCTAGCCCCCGCAATTTTTCTGCAAACCCTTGTGCTCTGGTGTGGCTTCAGCGGTTTACCCGGTGGGCGGAGGCAACTTCCGGCCATTCAAGCAGGTACATCCACACAAACTCTGGCCCTATCTAATACGGTTTTGCCTGTGGACTGTGAATGCCATTTATATATTGCTGCATTGACTGGTGGTTGAGTCCCCGCGTTGCTGGTGGGGGGTCCGTTGGTGCTTGGTTGGTTGTAGACCGTGGGTGTCTACTTGGGTGGCTGTGGATCGGTGGAGGGACCACATGAATACGGCGAGCCCAAGTTCCCCTCTCTACTGGAACCACCAATCTATATGGCTTCTCTTCAAGAGGTAGTCCCGTCCTCTCTCCCTGACTCACAGCCTGCTGTGGATACCGCACTTGTTATTGTCAAATCCAAGGATATAGCCAAAGGCAAATTGGTAGTGGCTGGTCCTTCCGAATTTACGGCTATTGAGGCTGCTGCACCTCACACGGGGTGTCAATCTGCTCTTTGGGAATGGAGACACCGAACACGTGAATGGTTTTGGAGGTGTTGAACAGATGGCTGCTTCTGAGGTGGTCGGTTCGGGGAGGAATGTTGGTCCTACGGGGGCTGCACAAGTTGGGTCACGAAAGATAAACCGCGACCCCGTGTACCCCAAGCCGTGGTAGATCTCGTACACGAGGGCCACGAGCACAACATCAACACCAAGATGGAGCTCGGAAGGGTTCCTTGGTGGCTGGAACATCTCGAACTATGGCGGATGTTGTCAAGGGAAGGGGAAGAAGTGATAGCCGGCCAAATGCTCAACCGGGTCAAAGAAAACAGCCGACGTGGGCTACTATAGCCAAACCTATGACTAAGGGGTATAATCTCTCGTATGTTCCGCCGGTGATGGAGGAGGGGGAACCCATTGTTGAAATTACGCCGGACGTTGTCGCGCATGAAAATCCCTTTCTACGGGAATGTATAGTGGGATACTTCCTTGGAAGGAAGGTCTACGTCAAATTAACGATGGAAATCATCAAAAAGACTTGGGGCTCGCAGGTGCATGATGTTCGGCTCCATGACAACGGCTTCTACTTCATCCACATCCCGGATGAAGAGTTTAGGAGGAAAATCCTCGAGATGGGACCAATCTCCATCCTCAATAGCACGATGTTGCTTCAACCATGGAACCCCAAGCTGAAACTTAAGTAGGGAGTCCAAGATGTGGTTCCCATTTGGGTACGTTTGAAGGAGATGCCACTTTCACTTTGGTCTCCTCGGCCATTAGCCGCATTGCCGCGCGTGATCGGGAAACCGTTATATGTTGATCAACACACGGAACGTATGAAACGACTCTCTTATGCAAGAGTCTGCGTTGAGATTCACGCTGCTCAGCCCCGACCCGAAGTAGTGAAGATGAGATGGGATGGCGACCTATACGTCATAGGTGTCGAGTACGAATGGCAGCCCTTGGTGTGCCCCACCTGCTCTGTCTTTGGGCACAAACATGGAGCTGTTGGGTTCCCCTGTGTCGTCCAGGAAGCAAAGACTCGGGCCCCTCCACCCCAGCGGCACCCTACGGAGGAGTGGCAACAAGTCACACGCAAAAATGAAAGGAGGAAGAAAGCGCCCCATCAGCTCGACGTTGCACTGCTCGCCAACGGACGTCCGGGATCGCCCACCACAGCCTGTTTCGGAAGCCTTACGGATTCACCAATCACATGCTGGACCTTTGGACCAGCCCCCGCCGGATCTCCCCGCTGTTGATCGGCTTCAGCCGATGCAACCCCACCGGCCGGATGCACAGCAACCATCCCTTTCGGACTGCTCTCCTAGAGCAGTATCTGTGCTGTCCTCGGGGTCAGAAAATGAGGGAGATTCAGTTAGCAACATTGGTAGCGATACGGATGAGGACATCTCGTCCCCATCCCCATCCCCCCCTCTCACTAGGGCACGATCCACGGTGTGCGCTCTCCCGGGTGGCCATGTGCAGCAGCAATTCCGACAGAATGAAACGGCTCCACAAATGATCCCTACGGAAGCTAACAGCCCTTCCTCCTCAAAGACGGGCAATCCAAAGCCTAGGAGGAAGAAGGGCCGGAGAAAAGGCTGGTAACCCGCATCCCCCTCTCTCGTACATATGTTTCTCGGCATTTGGAATATTAGGGGTCTTGTTGACCCCTCCGCCAAGCGGAGATACGTTCTTTTATTCGTACGAATCGTCTCTCTCTTATTGGCATTTTAGAGACGAAAGTTAAGGCCGCCTCCTTTCACACGGTCTCGGCTAATATTTGTCCTGGTTGGCGATGGTTAGCCAACTACGATCATTCTCCACTTGGGCGGATCTGGATTGGCCGGAATCCTAACGCCATTGATTTGCTCATGTTGTCGTCGTCCCCTCAGCTCATCCATGCACGAATCAGGTTCATTGATGAGAAGAAGCCTTGTGTTCTCTCGATCGTTTATGGTGGACACACCTTCATCTCCAAAGGAGCCTTTGGTCGACCTTGTAAACTTCAGCGACGACGCAGAACCGTGGCTGGTGGCCGGCGACTTCAACGCCATCAAAGACCAATCGGATAGGATGGGTAGCTCGAATGCGTGGATACCGGCCTTTGATGAGCTTGGTGAATGTCTTGCCCAGGCGGGATTGGACGATCTACGGTGCGTCGGCCATAGATTCACTTGGTCGACATCTTCGGGCGCCATGCGGAAGCAACGCAAAATTGATCGGGTATTGATTAACCAACACCGGTCCAACTTTATACTCATACTCGGAGGCTACTTTCCTTGCCCCGGGGATCTCTCGATCATGCCCCTATCTTGGGTCGAATTGTGGCTCCACCAACCTCACGGAAGCCATTCAAATTTTACGACTTTTGGACGACCCATCCCAACTTCAAAGACATCGTCAAGCAAGTGTGGGATTCCCCAATTAGCGGCACCCATATGTTTGTCATATGCTGCAGACTTAAACCGTTAAAGGCAAGGCTGAAGAGTCTCAACGTAAGCTCATTTTCGACATCACTCACCGAACCGAGCAAGCCCGACAAGCCCTCACATCGGTGCGGGATGAACTCCAGCTTAATCCCGCAAATCGGGAGGCGGCGGACGGGAGCCGGAGTGCTTACGCGCCTTCTCCACGCTCCGGCAGCAGGAAGAATCTTTCTACCGGCAAAAATCGAGAATTCGGCGGGCTCAAGGAGGGAGACCTAAATACCCGCTACTTCCATCACTTTGTCGACAAGAGGCGCCTCCACAACCGAATCCTCTCTCGTCACGGATTCTCGCTGGAATGGCTATCACGGAGCTCGCTCAAGTTCGGGAGCACGTAATCAATTTCTTTGACGGGCTATTGAATGGGGAATCACCGGCTTCTACACCGTCTCTCCTAGACATTCGGGGCTTCTTGCACCGCACCCTTCAAGATGACCAAATATTGTCCCCTCACGGCCCATCACGGATGAGGAAATCCGCAGCACCTTATTCTCCCTCGCGCGAGGTAAGGCCCCCGGCCCCGATGGTTTTACCGTTGAATTCTTTACGTATTCTTGGGATATTGTTGGCCCTTCGGTTACCTCGGCAATCCAGGAGTTCTTTCGGACGGGGAAACTCCTTAAGGAGTTTAATACGACCATAATTTCATTGGTGCCGAAGACCCCTAACGCCTCGGCCATGCAAGACTTTCGCCCAATTGCCCGTTGCAATACATTGTACAAGTGTATTACTAAGATTCTGTCCAACCGGATAGCGGACCTATTGCCGTCCTTAATATCACCTTCACAGACGGCTTTTGTTAGAGGGAGGCGGATTAGCGACAATATTATGCTCGCCCAAGAATTGTTTACTGATTTTCATCACCATCCCTACCTCCCGAAGTGTGCGGTTAAGGTGGATTTCCGCAAGGCTTATGATACGGTGGATTGGAGATTCCTTCGATTGGTTCTCGCAAGCTTTTCGTTTCCGGACTTCATGGTCGACCTTATCTTAGAGTGTGTATCCACGGCCAAATTCTCCATCGCCATAAATGGAGAGTTACACGGATTCTTCTCTAGTTCCGCAGGCATTCGCCGGGGTGACCCATTATCGCCGTACCTATTTACGCTGGTCATGGAAGTTTTCTCCGCATCCTTCGAGCCAAAACCTCCTCGCCGGACTTCAAATACTATTGGAGATGTAAGTCCACTCGCCTCTCCCACTTATTCTTTATCGATGACGTCCTACTCTTCACGTAAGGGAATATTCGGGCCATTAAGCTACTCAAGGAAGGGCTACACCTCTTCTCCTCCCCGGGTCCGGCCTTATACCAAATCCGCAAAAGAGTGACATCTTCTTCTCGGGGGGCTCCTCGCAGTCGAGACCGGATCCGCCGAGTGCCTGGAATTCCGAGAAGGTAACCTCCCATTCCGGTACCTTGGAGTTCCGATTATCTCATCCCGTATTAGCAAGTCGACTCGCGACTTCCTAGTACATGCTATTACCGCTAGAGCTAGGTCTTGGTCTCAACGATTCCTTAGTTATGCGGGGAGGCTACAATGATCGGATCGGTCCTACACTCGATACACGTGTACTTGGGCTACCGTTTTCACCCTACCCGGTCGGGCTTTGAATAGCATTGAGCTTATTCTCGCGCCAATTCTTGTGGAAGGGACCCGACCTTGGCATAGGGGGTGCTAAGGTTGCATGGAGCGACTTATGCCATCCCAAAGACGAGGGCGGATTAGGCATTCGCAGATTGGCCGACTCCAACAAGGCGATGACCTTAAAGCACATCTGGTTCCTCTTCTCGGATAAAGAATCCCTATGGTGCAAGTGGATCCACTCCACCTACTTAAAGAACGTCAACTTCCGGGTGGCCACCAAACCCACTTTTTGTTCCTGGACCTGGAAGAAAATCCTGGAGCTACGACAGGAATTTCAGCTGTTATTTAGATGGCGGATCGGTAACGGACACATGGTTTCATTCTCGTTCGATCATTGGCACGAGAGAGGCCCGTTTTACAAACTATTCGCCAATCGTGATATATATCAATCCAGGATCCCACGGGGCATAACAGTTGGGGAATATTTTGCTTCAACTTGGTCTCCCTCAACCGTCCTCCACACGCTTCTTTCCTGGTTGGAACCGGCCCCCCCCCTAGCTCAAGGAAAGGAAGATATTTTCACTTGGAATGGGCATCCGTCTGGGGACTTCTCCATTGCTTCGGCTTGGGACACTATCAGACCAAAGAAGAGCAAGGTCCAATGGCATTCTTTTATATGGGACTCTACATTTGCGCCACGGCATGCCTTCCTCCCGTGGCTTGCCCTCCTTGATCGGCTCCCCACCCAAATACTTCTCTTACGCTACTGCAGAATTCAAGAGGGAGCTTGTGCCTTCTGCCGTACACAACCGGACTCGGTTAGTCACTTGTTTTTCGGATGTGAGACCACGGCCCAACTAGCATCCATATGGGCGTCCAAATGCAATATCACTTGGAGGAATCGTCCTTGGGGGGATACTATTCGTTGGGCCCAAACACACATCGGCGGACGATCCTTCCATTCGCGAATAGCCAGGTATTCCTTCGGCGCATTATGCCATATCATATGGATCGAAAGAAACAACATTCTATTTCGTGCCAAGGATCTCTTCCTGCCTTCTATTATAATGCACCTCACAAAGATGATTAAGGACAAAGCTGTCTCAATTAGCCCTGTTTCGGATACGCCACGCAATGCAGTACTTCAGCGAAATTGGACCCTATCACCGACTATCTTTGATCACCGATGCAATCGTCGATGCCGCTTCTTGCTTCTAACGTCCGACACCCCATTTCCAGTGGAGGTTCTCACACAAACCAGAAGTTGAAGGCCCCACTTCCACCTTCGATCGCTGTTCTGCCAATGCCGCCTCTGTCATATTTCCGGGGCATCGTCTACTGCAAAGCCGTGCTGAAGACGCCTGCCCGCGTATCCGTTCCCCTGCATATTCGATTCCGCAGCATTCCTTTAGCTGCGTTGGGCGAGTATATCTTTTTGGCCGCCCCTTCCCTCCTTTTTGTGCAGCCTCGCTGTTTTGGCCGTTTGTTGGCCCTTTGCTTACATTCTCGCTTAGGTGTGTCGTCTTTATTTTGCTGCCTATGTAGCTCTCCTCCGGCTCGTTTGGCCGTTGTCTAGGTGCTTCGTACGCACTCTTGTATTTTTCAACCGGTACACCGTTGAACCCTATATGGCACACACAATGCCATCTTAGGTTCATGGTTTTTGTGTCCGGTTTTCATTTTGTACCTAGTGCTTTGAAAAGTTAATACATTTTTACCTTACCAAAAAAAAAAAAAAAAAAAAACAACTGCGAAAGCATCAGCTGGATATTTCTGAGATTCGCGGCTTTCTTTCTCATACCCTAGTTGTTGATCAAGTGGAGCTCTTATCTCGAGCCGTTATCGAGGAAGAAGTTCGGACCACCTTTTTCTCTCTCGCTAAAGGAAAGGCTCCCGGACCCGATGGCTTCAACGTGGAATTCTTTACATCGTCCCGGGATGTCATTGGTCCCTCCATCACCTATGCCATCTTGGACTTTTTTAGGACTGGTCACCTACTAAAGGAAATCAATGCGACCATTCTTTCGCTTGTTCCAAAGTCACCCAACGCATTGGCAATGAATGACTTCCGGCCCATCGCTTGTTGTAATACAATATACAAATGCATTACCAAATTATTGGCTAATAGGGTGGCTGCCCTCTTGCCTTCGCCGATATCATCATCTCGGACGGCTTTTGTCAAAGGAAGGAGAATCACAGATAATATTTTGATCGCTCAGGAACTTTTTGCGGACTTCCACCATCCTCTCTACAGCTCCGGATGTGCTATTAAGGTGGACTTCTGCAAAGCCTATGATACAATTAGCTGGGACTTCCTCGAGCGTGTCCTCCGAGCATTTCGATTCCCGGATTTCTTCATTGGCTTGGTTATGGAATGCGTTTCGACACCCAAATTTTCAGTGGCCATCAATGGGGAACTCCATGGGTTTTTCTCTAGTAGAAGGGGTATTCGGCAAGGCGATCCTCTCTCGCCCTATCTCTTCACATTGGTGATGGAAGTGCTAGCTGGGATTCTTCAAGCCAAGTCCTCTACCCCCGGCTTTAAGCCATACCGGAGATGCAAGCACCCTACGCTCTCCCATCTCTTCTTTGCGGATGATGTATTATTATTCGTCGAAGGCCACCTCCCATCCATAGAACTACTAAACGATGGACTGCACCTGTTTTCTAGTTGGTCGGGCCTCAACCCGAATCCCAATAAGAGTGCATTCTATCTTTCAGGTGGCTCGTTGAACCTACACTCACAAATCCAGGACCTTCCGAACTTTCAACAAGGACACCTACCGTTTCGATATCCGGGAGTGCCCATTATCTCATCTAGACTCTCCAAGACCGATTGCAATATCTTAGTCAATACTATCACCGCAAGAGCACGGTCATGGGCTCAACGCTACCTTTCCTATGCCGGCCGCCTCCAACTATTGAAATCAGTTCTACACTCTATCCATACATACTGGGCGGGTGTTTTCACTCTCCCCAAATCTGTTTTAAATAGAATTGAAGTTATTCTTCGACAGTTTTTATGGAAGGGCCCCGATCTTGGAGTTGGCGGGGCCAAAGTCTCTTGGGCCAATATTTGTCTCCCCAAGAGCGAAGGGGGGTTAGGGATACGCAGGCTCATAGATTGCAACAAAGCCTTGATGTTAAAACACATATGGCTTCTATTCACCGATAAGGAGTCGCTTTGGTGTAGATGGATTCACTCCAACTTTATACGTAAATCAAATTTTTGGATCGCGCCTAAACCCACCATATGCTCATGGTCATGGAAGAAAATCCTTGATCTTCGTCAAGACTTCTTCTCACTCTTTAAATGGAAGCTAGGGAGTGGCCATTCAACATCCTTTTGGTTCGATCATTGGCACGACAAAAGTCCTCTTCACAGTTCTTCACGGGGGGGACATTTATCGAGCCGGCATCCCTCGTATGATCAACGTTCGAGAGTTCTTTCTTTCAGCCTTCCCTTCCTCTTCTGTCCTTGCTGCCATTCGGCCATGGCTTGATCCGGGACCTCTTTTGTTGGAAAATAGAGAAGACTCGTTCACTTGGACTGCACATTCCACGTGCACTTTCTCCGTGGCATCGGCTTGGGAGTATATTAGGCCGAAAGGCCCTAGTGTTCATTGGCATACTTTCATTTGGGACAAAGCTATTGCGCCGCGGGACTCATTCATTATGTGGCTAGCCTCCCACAATCGTCTGCCGACTCAAGTATTGCTTCTCCAATACCGACGTATTGATGAGGGATCCCGCGCCTTCCGTCATAACACGCCGGATTCGGTAGATCACTTATTCTTTCGTTGCTCTATCACTAGTGAATTAGCTGCTACCCGGGCTTCCAACTGTCTGCTGAAATGGAGACCTAGACCTTGGAATGGCTTCATCGGATGGGCGAAGATGCACTTGGGTGGTCCTTCCTTTGCGCACAAGATCGCCAGATTCGCATTAGGTGCTCTATGTCATATTATCTGGACTACAAGGAATGACGTGCTCTTTCGCAACAAACAACTTTTTGCTCCGGCAATGCTCTTCCATCTCACCAAACTAATCAAGGACAAAGCCGTCTCTTTGGCCCCTATTCGAGACCACCCTAGAAACAGACGTATCCGGATGAAGTGGGGTCTATCAAGTTCCATCTTTCATGCCCCTTCCTTATAGTCTTCATACTTTCGGTTTTCTTTACTTCTTTAGGTTACAACCCCATTATATTCTCGCATCCAGAAACTTTCCCCGCTAACCTCCCTAACCTCTTTCGATGTTAATTTCAGCTGTTCTTGGACGCCTCCTTGGCCGCCCAAGACTCCTGGTGTTTTGAGATCTAGCTGCAATTGTTGGTTCTCGTGCGGTTCTGTTGGTGTTTGGTGTTGCTGCCACTTTCCTTTTCCTTTTCTGTCCGTCGGGATTTACGTGACCTTTCTTTGCACCGTTGTGCCTCTTTAGGCGACCGGTTCCCGCATGCTTTGTTTGGTTTTGGAGTCCTTTACTTCGCTTTTAACCCCGTGTTCTTTCCACTGTTATTTCCTCCAGGTCTGAACATTACCCCCGCTTCTCAACATGCTTCGGATGGGGAACTGCGCCTTCTACTTGGGTTTCAGTTTGTTATACCATCTTCATTGCACCCTAACCTGTCTTTTGCGTTTCTCTCGGGCCGATGATCACTACCGAAGCCACCCTTCAACTTTCCCCTTCGGCTGGTCATGTGCCGCTTCTTCACCACCGAACCTACCACCCCTTCCCCCCCCAATTTCCCGGTTATATCCTTTGGGTGCTTCTCCATCGAGCTCTCGCATTTAGCTCTCTTGCTTCGAGCTGGAAAAAAATAAAAAAAGGGGACAAAGACAAAGGAAAAAAGAGGATTTGGGTGAGAAAAAAGAAAAAAAAAAAAAAAAAAAAGAAAAGAAAACCCATGTATATACTTCTTGTCTCCCGTTGGTTAGTTGTTGTCGGGGACTCCCCCCATGTCCCTACGTTTCATTCTTGTCTTCCTCTTGCTAATACTCTAGGTTTTACAAGCATATCTTTACAAGTTCAACTTTATAACAATGCTGGTATTTCCTTTCGAAGTCATGTACGTCTTACCTCTGCTCCGGTTGGTTCCTGTTCGTGCTTCTGCGCTCAGCAACATAACCAGCTGCAGTTGTCCCTCTCGGCCTCGGCTTCATCCCTGATTATCATGCTAGTTGCTACTCGGTTTGCTGCAAGCGGCCGCTTCACCACTTCTGCCCTACTGTTATGCACCCGAGTACCTAGCTATGCTGTTCTTAGTTTTCTCTGGTTGTCTTTTTTTTGACTCTTCAACTTTCATTTTGTCTGTGTAACCTGTTTCCACGGTTGTAGCCCCTCTTTGTTGTACCTTCACATTCCGGAAAAAAGAGAGGTAAAAGGAGAGTTGGAAAAACAAACAATTTGCAAAGAAAAAGGAAAAGGAAAAAAAAAAAAAAAAAAGAAAGGAAAATGAAAAAAAAAAAAAAAAAAAGGAGGAGAAAATAGAGAAAGAAAAAGCAAAAAGAGGACTATTCCAATCTACCCGACCTTCTTGTCCAAGGCTGGGTTTTATGCTCATATAATATGGCGGGTTTCCCCTGTTGGCGTTTGCTTTGTGGGTTTGCTGTTATGTTATTGCTGTATATTCCGGCTCTATTTTCTTTCTTTGTTTCTTCCGGTGTCGTACTCCTCTGCTGTTGTAAGCTCCGCTCGGTATACCTTGGCTTTGTTTTACCTTTTTGTTGTCCGACTGTTTTGATCCCTTTTGTCACCTCTAGTTTTATCCTGGTTTCTAGTTTTATGGCGATAGGATCCCCCTATGCCGCAGCTTCTATTGGGGCATCTACCGCCCATGCTCCTCGGCTCCCGATTTCTTATGGCCAATAGGGAGGTCCTCTCTCGCCTCCTCCCTACCTACCCGGATGTTGAAGTCACCTATCGCTGGAGCTCTCTTCGACTCGGTGGTTCCGGACCTGTTCTCTGTGGCTTCTCGGTTGTTCCTTCCGGTTCTCACTTCTGAAGCCAACTACAAGACCCAATATTGCTGGTGCTGTCTTTATCCTCGTGCTGCTGAGACTACTTCCAGGATTTGGAGACATCACCGCCCTGCAGACTCCAGCCCTCCCTCCCGTGTGTCATGCTGGTTGCCGTTGTTGTTTTTCTCTTTACTAGCTTTGTTTTACTTATTTTCGCTGGTTGGTCTGTACATATTTCTGCCGCTCCCTACTCGGGTCTTCTACTGTGTTGGATTTGGTTGCTCTTTTCCTTTTTCGTTTTTCTTGTAATCTTTCCTCTCTTTGTGCTGCACTCCTGGAACATGCTGCAGCCCTCTGTTGTCTTCCCGTTGCTGCGCCTTCCCTATCGCTTCTCAACAGGTGTTCCTCCATCCTACCAGGGACCCTCCTTTTTTGTTGCCGCTGTGATGCAGCTGATTCTCCCGGGACGGCCCACCTTGCTCGTTCCTTGCAGCTTCCTCCCTAACCCCGCTTTGGTTTTCTTGGGTCGCGGGTTGCTACTTCTTTGGCCGGTTGCTTATCCCCCTTGTTACCTTTACTAGCTTGTTTGGTGCTATGTTCCCTGCTCCTCTGTTGGGTGTATTTTGCGACCGGTTCACCGTTGAACTCTTCATGGCATACTATGTGCCATCTTGAGTTCATGGTTTTTTTGTGTCCGGTATCTTTTGTATCTAGCTTTTGAAAGATCAATACATACTTACCTTACCAAAAAAAAAAAAAAAAAAAAAAAACAACTGCGAAAGCATTTGCCAAGGATGTTTTCATTAATCAAGAACGAAAGTTGGGGGCTCGAAGACGATCGGATACCGTCCTAGTCTCAACCATAAACGATGCCGACTAGGGATCGGCGGATGTTGCTTTTAGGACTCCGCCGGCAC
>NC_063155.1:282500-292500 GCF_020921035.1 Rhodamnia argentea | reverse complement strand
TCCACCCCGAAGGCAGCCCCTAACCCTCTCCCTTCCACGTAACCTGGTCTTCAACTTTTTACTCTCGCTCCACAACCCTCTAGCATGGTCTGCTGCGCTGGCCCTTCTCACTCAACTTGACCACCCGGCCACTTGCCAATTCATTCAGCGGCTGTTGCTATTTTCGGACACCCGCACTTTGGCGGAAACAAACAAGGCGAGTTTGGCGACTCAGCAGCTATCCCGGACACTGCTGTGAATTCTCAACGGTGTGAACCTATCGCACCACAGCAAACCACCCCACCCACGAAGGCTTTAAACACCGAGCAGAATCTGTCTCTACCGGGATCTTCTCAATCCACTTCTGGCTACTCCTCTTCCTCGGACAAGGATGACATTTCGGACAACAATCCGCAAAGTGATGTCGAGGAGAACTTTCCGTTGCTGTCCCCACCACACACGAGATCAAGAACAATGGTCTTTGCCCTTCCTAAAACCGATGGACCTCTTAATATGGCTGAAACAGCAGATGAGGTTTTTCATCCGCAGGCCCAAGAGGTGGACGCCATCCCTACTTCTTCAAAGGCCAACAGCCGTAAACCGAAGAAGAAGCTCAACAAAAAGAAATGGTAACCCCCCTCTCCATCCTTTGTAAATATGTTTTTAGGTACTTGGAACATTAGGGGCCTCGTTGACCCTCTTCGTCAAGCTGAAATTCGATCTCCGGTTCGAAATCATCATCTCTCATGCATTGGCATTTTGGAGACTAAAATCAAAGTCTCCAACTTTTCTACTGTCTCTCGGGGATTACTACCGGGTTGGAACCGGGTGGCTAACTATGATTACTCCCCTCTTGGTCGAATATGGATTGGATGGGACCCCCAAGTGATTGAATTACTGGTACTTTTCACCTCTGACCAACTAATCCATGTACGGCTTCTCTTGACCGAATTCAACCATTCTTGCCTCCCGTCTATTGCCTATGGGGGTCACACCTTTATCACTCGACGATCCTTGTGGTCCGACTTACTTCGCCTTAGTGATTGTACACAGCCTTGGATAGTTGCCGGTGATTTCAATGCAATCAAGGATCACACCGATAGAATGGGGGATCTAATAGATGGATACCAGACTTTTGATGAGTTTGGAGATTGCATTTCTAATGCGGGTTTGGAGGACCTTAGGTACGTGGGCCACAGATTCACTTGGACTACATCCTCCGGTGTGCTTCGTAAACAACGGAAAATCGATCGTGTTCTTATTAATGAGCATTGGAGTCGTATCTTCTCTTTCTCGGAAGCTACTTTTTTGGCGCCCGGTATCTCCGACCACACGCCTATGGTGGTCAAAATTTTTCCAACCCCTAGATCTAAGAAGCCATTCAAATTCTTTAACCTTTGGATGTCCCACCCTTCTTTTAAGGACATAGTGTCGCATACTTGGGCTACTCCATTGATTGGCACGCCTATGTTTGTTGTTTGCGCTAAACTCAAACTACTCAAATACCACCTCAAACAACTTAATAGGAGCTCTTTCTCGGATATTTCGAACGTATCGCCCAAGCCGGGGCTGATCTTTCCTTGATTCAAGAGCGAGTTAGAACGGGATCCCACTAATCAAGCGCTGGTAGACCGTGAACTTCAACATCTTCGGGTTTTTGCCACTCTGCGATTACAAGAGGAATCCTTCTTCAAACAGAAATCAAGAATCAAATGGCTTCGAGAAGGCGATTTGAACACCTCATACTTCCACCACTTCGTCAATAAAAGGAGGTTACATAATCGTATTCTATCGGTAGTTGGTTTGGACGGAACAACTTTGACCGAGCCAAGTCAAGTAAAATCTCATATAGTCGAGTACTACCAAATGCTCCTCAATACAAATGCGGATACTATTCAGCCGGACATCTCCGACATTCGCGGCTATCTCTCTCACACCCTAGCCATTGATCAAATAGAACTCTTATCCGGACCTGTTACCGAGGAAGAAGTTCGAACCACCTTTTTCTCCCTCGCAAAAGGCAAGGCTCCCGGGCCCGATGGATTCAATGTGGAATTCTTTACTTCTTCTTGGGATATCATTGGTCCCTCCATCACCTTTGCCATTTTGGATTTCTTTAGGACTGGAAGACTACTTAAGGAAATCAATGCAACCATTCTCTCACTTGTCCCTAAGTCTCCAAATGCATTGGCAATGAACGATTTCCGGCCCATAGCCTGTTGTAATACAATCTACAAATGTATTACCAAATTGTTGGCTAATAGAGTGGCGGCCCTCCTACTCGCGCCGATATCACCATCTCAAACGGCTTTTGTTAAAGGTAGGAGGATCACAGACAATATCTTGATTGCTCAGGAACTTTTTGCGGATTTTCACCATCCTCAATATAGCTCTAGGTGCGCTATTAAGGTGGACTTCCGCAAAGCCTATGATACTGTTAGCTGGGAATTCCTCCAACGTGTCCTCCAAGCGTTTGGTTTCCCGGATTTCTTTATTGGCTGGATTATGGAATGTGTTTCGACGCCCAAATTCTCAATCGCCATCAATGGGGAACTTCATGGATTCTTCTCTAGTAGAAGAGGTATTAGACAAGGCGATCCTCTCTCGCCCTATCTTTTCACCTTGGTCATGGAAGTACTATCCGGGATTCTTCATGCCAAGTCCTCTATCCCCGGTTTTAAGCCCTATTGGAGATGCAAGCACCCCAGGCTCTCCCACCTATTTTTTACGGATGATGTACTTTTATTTGTCGAGGGACACCTACCATCGGTTGGATTATTACAGGATGGTCTCGAGTTATTTTCTTCATGGTCGGGCCTCAACCCGAATCCCAAGAAGAGTGCTTTTTATATTTCAGGTGGCTCGTTGAACTTGCACTCACAAATCCAAGATCTCTTGAACTTCCAACAAGGACAGCTACCGTTTCGCTACTTGGGAGTCCCCATTATCTCATCTAGACTCTCAAAGACTGATTGTAATGTTCTTGTCAATGCTATCACCGCCGTAGCACGATCTTGGGCTCAACGTTACCTATCCTATGCCGGGCGACTACAACTCTTAAAATCAGTTTTACACTCTATCCATACCTATTGGGCTGGTGTCTTCACCCTCCCCAAATCGGTTTTGAGTAGAATTGAAGTAATTCTTCGACAGCTTTTATGGAAAGGCCCCGATCTTGGAGTTGGTGGGGCTAAAGTCTCCTGGGCCAATATTTGTCTCCCCAAAAGTGAAGGTGGGGTGGGGATACGCAGGCTTTTGGATTGCAACAGAGCCTTGATGTTAAAACACATATGGCTTCTCTTCACCGACAAGGAATCGCTTTGGTGTCGGTGGATTCACTCCAACTTCTTACAAAAGTCAAACTTTTGGATTGCTACAAAACCCACCATATGCTCATGGTCGTGGAAAAAAATTATTGACCTTCGTCGAGACTTCTTCTCACTTTTTAAGTGGAAGCTTGGGAATGGCCAGTCAACATCTTTTTGGTTCGATAACCGGCACGACAAAAGTCCTCTACACACATTCTTCACGCCCGGAGACATCTATCGAGCTGGGATCCCGCGTCTTATCACCGTTCGAGACTTCTTTCTCTCGGCCTTTCCTCCATCCTCTGTCCTTGCTCACATTCGGCCATGGCTTGATCCGGTACCTCCCCTTCTCCGGAATAGAGAAGACTCATTCACTTGGACTGCACACTCGGCTGGTGCATTCTCTGTGGCTTCGGCTTGGGATCACATTAGGCCGAAAGGCCATGTTGTTCAATGGCATACATTTGTTTGGGACAAAGCTATTGCACCGCGAGATTCATTCATCATGTGGCTAGCTTCCCATAACCGTTTGCCAACTCAAATATTGCTTCTTCAATACCGACGTATCGAGGACGGTACTTGTGCATTCCGTCGTAGTACTCCGGACTCAGTAGATCATCTTTTTTTTGGCTGCCCTATCACCGGTGAATTAGCTGCTACGTGGGCCTCCAACTGTCTTTTGAAATGGAGACCTAGACCTTGGAAAAGATTCATTAGATGGGCAAAGATACATTTGGGGGGGCCTTCCTTTGCACACAAGATTGCCAGATTTGCTCTCGGTGCCTTGTGTCATATTATATGGACCACAAGGAATGATGTGCTCTTCCGTAGCAAACAGCTTTTTTGTTCCGGCAATGCTCTTCCATCTCACCAAACTAATTAAGGACAAAGCCGTTCGCTTGGGCCCTATTCGGGACCATCCTCGTAATAGACGCATCCAAATGAAGTGGGGGCTATCTAGTACTATCTTTCATAACCAATCCGTGTAGATTACACTCTTTGGTCTTCCGCTTAGTGCACCACCTTTATCTACCTCTTTCGAATGCTGTTTTTAAACGCCATTGTCTCTCCGGAAGTTACTCGGCTACTCTTCGTTGCCTCATTCACCATGCAGCTCCCTCCGTGATATTGCTTTTGTGATGTGTTACCGGTGACGTCCGACTTGGCTATAATGCTTGCTCTGTCATATAGCTGTATACGTTGTTCCTTTACTGCACTGTCGCTTATATCGGGCCACCGGTTCCCTTTTGCTGAGTTGGTTTATTTTCTCTTATCACTTCGCTACCGATCTTGTCTCTTAGCTTCTTGCATAAAGCCAGATCTCCCCACGAGGATTCTCTTCCCGATTCCCCGCACTGGAAATTTTCCTCGCCTCTGGATGCTAACCCCGCTCGTTGCTCTCCTCAATATGATTCAGCCTAGCGGAACCACCTTCTCTACTTGGATTCAATCTAATGCACCACCTGTTCCATAACCCTCACTGTTTGCTACTGTTTGAGGTTGCTTCTCCCCTCGGAACCACCCCCGGTATCCATGCTTTGTCTGATGATCCGGTGTGTCGTTGCTCCCTCGCCCATTGGTCCTCCCATGCCCACCCTTCGTGGATCCCCTTCCCTTTGCCTTTGCTATTGGCGATTAAGACTTTCCTACTTGGTTGCTATGGGACTTTGTTCTCCTTCACCGAACACACTTGCTCCCCCTTCCCCCCTCCTATTTGTTTTGTACATTGCGGATGGTTCGCCATTGTTTTTATATCACTTTCTGCTTCATGTTGAGCTGTAACTTTTTTGGAAAAAAGAAAAAAGGGACAAGAAAAAGAAAAAAAAAAAAATCCATCCAGGAAAAAGAAAAAAAAAAAAAGGAAAAAAAGAGAGGCCAAACAAAATCTTTGTTTCTGTCTCTCTCTCCCTCCTATTTTACTTTCAGCGTTCTCCTTGGATGCACTTTCAAAGCCCAACCGCACAACTCTGCGGGAGCTTGTCGCCGAACCCACGTTATTCCTCCAGCCTTCATTGGACCCTCGTCATGGTGCTGCACTTCTCAACATAACCAATTGTGGTGGCTCCTCGATTGGACTATCACCCTATTGGTTTCTACTTTCGCTTTGCAAGTAATCTTGATGGTGCTTTCGAACACGGGATTCCCTACCCGAACTTGTGCTGTGACTCAGTTCGGGCTCTTCGGTTCTCGCTTGACTAATGTCACGTGTGGCTGCTGGTTTTTGACGCCTGGCCGCATCTTGTTGTACAGCTCACTTGGTTACGGGCAACCCCGGCTCTGCTACTCTCCTTGGTTGGTCTCTTTTCTAATCCTCCACTTCTCTTCCTTTGCTCTTGTTTCTTTCTCCCCTTCCGCCTCTCCGGTTTTTCTTCCTTCTCCCTACCTGTTTCTTTGACCCCGTGTTGGTCCCTGTGTTCCTTCTCTGTCACCTACTCCTTCTCCTATTCTTTTGTTTTGCTTCCTTGTCCTTCCCCGCTGCTGCCCCTTCTTCTTGGCCTTCTGTCTCTTTTCCTTTTTTCGGCCCCCGGGTCTTTTACTTCTTTAACCTGTCGGCTGTTGTAGTTGTGCTGCTACTGGCCTCCTCCTCGATCACCTTTTGGTCTCCTCTTTCTGCGTTCTACCCCGGGTCTCGGTGGCTTTCTTTCTTTTCTCTCGCTGGTTGTCTCGGCGTTGTTCCTCTCATGTGGGACTTACGGGCTGTCGGTCCGGTCTTGTGTTGGCCCCTCTCTAGGCTTGGCTTCCGTTGCCTCCACCTTTCCTTGTTTACACGGTCTTGTGCTTTCGCTTTGTCGCTTCGTGCCACTTCACCTTCAATCCTCTGTTGTCAAATACCATGCTTTGCTCGCTCCGTTCGTTCGGTGTTTGGCCGGTTGGTACTCCTCTACCCTCTCGTCTTCCGCTTCAACCCCGATGCAAGCGACTCCTTTTGTTTTGAGTTACCCCACCACTTCGTTCTTCCTGTTTTGCATCTGTGTACTCGCTACGCTTCCTTTATTGCGAGTTGCCTTCTAGTTCCTGGCTTTTCAACCTTCGTTGTTGTCTGTTTACCCCGGTTCCACTTGTTGTTGTTGCCCCCCTTTTTTTATTGTACCTCCACAACTGCTTTGGCATTTCCGGGAAAAAGAGAGGTAAAAGCGAGTTGGAAAAAGTAACAAAATTCAAAAGTCGGGAAAAGAAAGAGAGATATAGGAAAGCAAGAAAAAAAAAAAAAAAAAGATAGAAAAAGACATTGAGAAAAGAAAAAAGAGAAAAAACTAAGTAAGGAAAGTCCACTTTCTTCCGGGGGACACGTCTTGCCTGTTGCATGCTCCCCCCTTTTTCGTTCCTTGTATGTTTACCATTTTATGTTTATATACTTTGTTAGGCTTCCCCGTTGGCGTCTACTTTCCGGGTTTGTTGTTGCGTTATTGCTGCAAACTTTGTGGCGCGAGATCCCCCCATGCCACAGCCTCTTTTGGAGTTTTCACTGCCCATGCTCCCCGGCCTCTGATCTACTATGGCCATTTGGGAGGTTCTTCCATCTACATTTACCTTCAACGCCGCTGCTGGCCCTTATACTTTGGTCTCCGATGCAATCTTCTTCTCCCCCCCCTACGTGGATGTTGAAGCCACCTACCACTGCAGCTCCCTCTATTTTGGATGGTTCTCGGATCTGTTTTGCTTGGGGCTTCTTAGATGCTCTTACTGGTTCTCACTCCCGAAGACAACTACAACACCCCATATTGCTGGTGCTGTCCTTATTGCCGTGCTGCAAGGACTGCTCCCACGACTTGGATCCGTCATCTCCCTGCAGAGTCCGGTCCTCTTTCCCGTTCTGTCCATGTTGGTCGCTGTTGTATTTTTTTTTCACAAATTCTGTTTTAGTTTTGTTGCTGGTTGGTATGTATATATGCTGCCGGTCTTTACCCCGGTCTTCGGCTTTGTTGGGTTTGTTTGCTCCCCTCCCTTAGTTGTTGTTTTCATGTAATCTTCCTTTTGTGCGGCACCTCTGCTCTCACGTGTTGCAGCTATCTGTGGAGTCCTTCTCGGTCTCCCCTGTTGCTGCGGCCTCCCTCTCCCCAACAGCCCAATGCTTGCACTCCTACCCACCTTCATGGTGCCCCGAAGTGTATCCAAGAGCTGCTGCTCTCTTCACTTCTTGGGTCTCCATGCGTCTCCCTCAACTTACTTTTTGCGTGGATCTTGAAGTTGGCCTTTATCCTAGATGCGCCTTCTTCCCTTGCACCGAGGCGGTCATTTCATTCAAGCCAAGCAGCTCCCGTCCTTGCTGTTGCTTTATGGTCGTCGTGGGTTATCCATGGAGGTTCCCTTCTCCACCAACTCAACGGTCTCCCACCACCGTCCAGCTCCCTTTGTTAGTGTTGCTTGGGTTTGTTGCTAGTTTTTTTAGGCCGATTGTTTGGCCATTCCCGTTCCCGTTGGGCTCTTTTGCCCTTTTGTGTTTTCTACTCCTTCTCGGTGTATTTTGCGGGCGGATCACCTTTGAACTCCCTAGGTCACATTTCGTGACATTTAGAGTTCAAGGTTTTTGTGTCCGTTTCTTTTGTACCTAGCTTTTGAAAGATCAATACATACTTACCTTACCAAAAAAAAAAAAAAAAAAAAAAAAAAAAACAAGCTGAAAGCATTTGCCAAGGATGTTTTCATTAATCAAGAACGAAAGTTGGGGGCTCGAAGACGATCAGATACCGTCCTAGTCTCAACCATAAACGATGCCGACTAGGGATCGGCGGATGTTGCTTTTAGGACTCCGCCGGCACCTTATGAGAAATCAAAGTTTTTGGGTTCCGGGGGGAGTATGGTCGCAAGGCTGAAACTTAAAGGAATTGACGGAAGGGCACCACGGGAGTGGAGCCCAGCGGCTTAATTTGACTCAACACGGGGAAACTTACCGGGTCCGGACATAGTAAGGATTGACGGATCGAGAGCTCTTTCTTGATTCTATGGGTGGTGGTGCATGGCCGTTCTTAGTTGGTGGAGCGATTTGTCCCGGTTAATTCCGATAACGAACGAGACCTCGGCCTGCTAACTAGCTATGTGGATGTACATCTCCACGGCCAGCTTCTTAGAGGGACTATGGCCGCTTAGGCCAAGGAAGTTTGAGGCAATAACAGTCCGTGATGCCCTTAGATGTTACGGGCCGCACGCGCGCTACACCGATGTATTCAACGAGTCTATAGCCTTGGCCGACGGGCCCGGGTAATCTTTGAAATTTCATCGTGATGGGGATAGATCATTGCAATTGTTGGTCTTCAACGAGGAATTCCTAGTAAGCGCGAGTCATCGGCTCGCGTTGACTACGTCCCCGCCCTTTGTACACACCGCCCGTCGCTCCTACCGATTGAATGGTCCGGTGAAGTGTTCGGATCGCGGCGACGTGGGCGGTTCGCCGCCGATGACGTCGCGAGAAGTCCACCGAACCTTATCATTTAGAGGAAGGAGAAGTCGTCACAAGGTTTCCGTAGGTGAACCCGCGGAAGGATCATTGTCGAATCCCGCCTAGCGTAATGACCGGAGAACTCGTAAAAAACTCAATAGGGGCGGTGGGTCTTTTCCCACCGTCCCTCGACGCTGGGATCGCACGGGCGCCTTGAGCGCTCGGGCCTTCTCGCCGGCACAACGAACCCCGGCGCGGAATGCGCCAAGGAACTTGAACAAGAGAGCGATGCTCCCATCACCCCGAGACATGGTGCGTGCTTGGGATGCCATGCAATCTCCTATTATTCATAACGACTCTCGGCAACGGATATCTCGGCTCTCGCATCGATGAAGAACGTAGCGAATCGCGATACTTGGTGTGAATTGCGGAATCCCGTGAACCATCGAGTCTTTGAACGCAAGTTGCGCCCGAAGCCATTCGGTCGAGGGCACGTTTGCCTGGGTGTCACACACGGCGTTGCCCCTAATCCCTCGCCTTTAATTGGGCGGGCGGGACTCGGGTGCGTATGTTGGCCTCCCGCGACGATTTCGTCCCGGTTGGCCCAAAATCGAGCGCTGGAGCGATTAGCACCACGACATTCGGTGGTTGATGAGACCCCAATGATCAATGTCATGCGTGTCGCCCGTGCAAGCGCTCCGTGAATCTACTCTTTACCAACGCGACCCCGTGTCAAGCGGGGCTACCCGCCGAGTTTAAGCATATCAATAAGCGGAGGAAAAGAAACTAACAAGGATTCCCTAGTAACGGCGAGCGAACCGGGAAGAGCCCAAAGCATGAGAATCGAGCGCCCTCGGCGTTCGAATTGTAGTCCGGAGAAGCGTCCTCGGCGACGGACCGGGCCCAAGTTCCCCGGAAGGGGGCGCGAGAGAGGGTGAGAGCCCCGTCGTGTCCGGACCACTGTCGCACCACGAGGCACTTGTCGGCGAGTCGGGTTGTTTGGGAATGCAGCCCTAATCGGGCGGTAAATTCCGTCCAAGGCTAAATATGGGCGAGAGACCGATAGCAAACAAGTACCGCGAGGGAAAGATGAAAAGGACTTTGAAAAGAGAGTCAAAGAGTGCTTGAAATTGTCGGGAGGGAAGCGGATGGGGGCCGGCGATGTGCCTCGGTCGGATGTGGAACGGCGATGAGCCGGTGCGCCGATCGACTCGAGGCATGGACCGATGCGGATTGCGGTGGCGGCCCAAGCCCGGGCCTTTGATACGTCCGTGGAAACGTCGCCACTGCGATTGTGGAATTCAGCACGCGCCTCGGGCGTGCCTCGGCATCTGCG
>NC_063155.1:265000-272500 GCF_020921035.1 Rhodamnia argentea | reverse complement strand
ATATGCCCGAGTGTGTGTTGAGATCTCGGCTACTCATCCTCTCCCCGAAGAGGTCAAAGTGCGATGGAAAGGGGAAATCCTCACTGTTCTACTGGAATACGAATGGAAGCCATTATCGTGTCACATTTGTCGTGTCTTCGGACACAAGGAGGGCTCGGCCGATTACCCACGTGCTAAACCTCCCCCAACTCCCCTTCCCAAGCCTTCGAACAACAACCACCAACCTGATGGCATGTGGAAGCAAGTCAAAGGGAGGGGCGGAAGGCGCCCACCTGCAGAGTTTGCTCGGCCTCCCCTACCGACCCCTACACAATGTCGGCCTCTTTCTCGGGAGCCTTCAATCACATTACCAGCAAACACTGGTACACCTACTGAACAGATGCTACCCATACCAAATGCTCTTTCAATGGAGATACCCCAAGTGTCGCCCGCACCACTTCAGGTACCCACCGAGGGTATTGTTAACCCCCAACTTGATACGGTGTTCCCTCCCGCCATCGCTCAGCACACGACGGCTATCTTGCCACAAAACCAGGGGCCTCCTCCCGTTTCCGAGCCGCCTACAAATACCCCCTCCGAGACTTGGAAACAAGCCCCGGCTCTACTCTCACAATTGGACCAGCCACCCACCACTCAATTCTTCCAAGTCGTGTTGGGAGCCTCTTCACACACACAACTCAACTTTGGTGATGTTGACAAATCTGGAAATGTAGCAACCCACCCACGTAACCTACGGGAGCCCTCTCGGGTGACTACTGAACAGAGGAGGAGTTTCTCTACCTCCTCTTCCCAAACCTCCTCGGTTTGCTCTACCTCAGATAAGGAGGACGGTTCAGAAAACAGGGCGCCAAGTGACGTGGAGGAGGACTTTCCCTCGCTTTCTCCACCCCATACCGGATCCAGAGCAACGGTAATTGCCCTACCCAAAACACATGAAGTACTCCCAATGGCCGAAGCACTGGACAATGCTCTTCAGCAGCAGCCAGAGGTTAATGCTATCACGCAAAATGATGACAACATACCCACCTCTTCGAAGGCCAACTCCCGGAAATCTAAGAGGAGGCCAAATAAGAAGAAATGGTAACCCCTTCCCCTCTATCCTGTAAATATGTTCTTTGGAGCTTGGAATATAAGGGGCCTTGTTGACCCCCTCCGTCAAGCGGAAATTCGGACATTTGTCCGGGACCGTCGTCTTGCTTGCATTGGCTTGTTGGAGACTAAAGTCAAAGCACCTACTTTTACTACCATAGCTCGAGCCCTTCTACCTGGATGGAGTTGGGTGGCCAACTATGATTACTCACCACTTGGTAGAATCTGGGTGGGTTGGGATCCTCGTATGGTTGGCCTAACGGTTCTTTCTACCTCGGACCAGGCGATTCATGTGCGTCTTTCACTATTTTCCTTCAACCGCTCTTGCCTACTCTCGGTGGCATATGGAGGCCACACTTTTATAGCTCGACGTTCTTTATGGACTAACCTCCGCCAACTCGGTGAATGTAACGACCCCCGGATAGTAGCCGGTGATTTCAACGCCATCCGGGACCATACGGACAGAATGGGAGGGTCGACTAGTTGGCCTCCAGCATGTAATGAATTTGGAGACTGCTTAGCCCGGTCGGGTTTGGAGGACCTTCGGTATGTGGGATACGGGTTTACTTGGACTACCTCCTCCGGCCCACAACGGAAGCAACGAAAGATAGATCGTGTTTTGGTAAACGAACATTGGACTCGCATCTTCTCTTTCTCCGAAGCCACCTTCTTGGCTCTCGGGATATCCGACCACACTCCCATGGTAGTGAAAGTCTTGCCCCCTCCTAACTCCAAGAAACCGTTCAAGTTTTTTAACTTTTGGACTACCCACCCCTCCTTCAAGGAGATAGTCTCCCAGGTATGGGCCTCTCCTATTGAAGGCACCCCGATGTTTGTTATATGTGCCAAGTCGAAGCTACTAAAATGCCGCCTCAAGCTACTCAATAGGAGATCTTTTTCCGACATTTCGAACGTATCTGAACAAGCTAGAAGTGCACTTTCAACGATCCAGGATGCTCTGGAACACGACCCAATGAATGAAGCCTTGGTGGACCGAGAAAGGGAACATCTCCACACCTTTGCAACCCCGAGACTACAGGAGGAATCTTTCTACAAGCAAAAATCTAGAATCAAATGGCTCAAGGAAGGAGATTTGAATACTAGATATTTTCACCACTTCGTCAACAAGAGAAGATTGCACAACCGTATCCTCTCGGTTATCGGCTCCGACGGCTCTACCTTGACGGAACCGAATCATGTTCAGGCTCACATTGTTAATCACTTTGAGGCGCTACTCAACTCAAGGGGTACTACCACTAGGCCGAGTGTGGATGAAATAAGGGGTTTCATTTCCCAACCTCTTTCAAACGAACAAGTGCAGCTCTTATCTACCCCTATCTCCGAGGAGGAGATCCGCACAACCTTTTTCTCCCTTCCCAAGGGTAAAGCGCCGTGGCCCGATGGCTTCAACGCGGAATTCTTCATCTCGACTTGGGATATCATTGGCTCTTCCATCACTTCCGCAATTATGGAATTTTTCAGAAGCGGTCGACTACTCAAAGAGCTTAATGCAACTATCCTTTCCCTTGTCCCGAAATCCCCAAATGCCTTGACAATGAGTGATTTCAGGCCCATTGCATGTTGTAACACTATTTACAAATGCATCACCAAATTAATGGCCAATAAAGTGGCTTCCATCCTCCCCTCACTTATCTCCCACTCGCAGACAGCCTTTATAAAAGGGAGGAGAATCAGTGATAATATCTTGATTGCTCGGGAGCTCTTTGCGGACTTCCACCACCCCCAATACAGCCCCAGATGCGCTATCAAGGTGGACTTCTCCAAGGCATATGACACAATCAGTTGGGAGTTCCTCAAACTAGTCCTTCAAGCCTTCGGCTTTCCTGACTTCTTTATTGGCCTCATCATGGAGTGCGTCACTACACCAAAGTTCTCCGTCGCTATTAATGGGGAGCTGCATGGGTTCTTTCCAAGTAAGAGAGGAATCAGACAAGGCGACCCCCTCTCTCCCTACCTCTTCACTTTGATTATGGAAATACTCTCCGGAATCTTAAACGACAAATCTTCTAACACGGGTTTTAAACCATATTGGAGATGCAAGCACCTAAAGCTTTCCCACCTTTTTTTCGCCGATGACGTCCTCCTTTTTTCGGAAGGCCACTTACCATCCATTGAGCTACTGAAGAATGGTTTGGACTTATTCTCCTCGTGGTCGGGCCTTATCCCAAACCCAATGAAGAGCGAGTTCTATACTTCCGGTGGACACCCGACCATGCTTATGCAAATTCAACATATATTAAACTTTCAACATGGCCAGCTCCCCTTTCGGTACCTTGGACTCCCCATCATTTCATCCAGGCTTCGCAAGATCGATCGTCATGCCCTAGTTAACGCTATCACGGCCGGGGCACGAGCTTGGGCCCAGCGCTACTTATCTTATGCAGGCCGGTTACAACTACTGAAATCGGTTCTCCATTCTATCCATGTATACTGGGCTACGGTATTCTCTCTCCCCAAATCGCTCTTAAAGAGTATTGAGACTATCCTACGCCAATTCCCTTGGAAGGGCCCCGATCTCGGAGTTGGTGGGGCTAAAGTATCCTGGACAAACATATGTCTACCAAAAAGGGAAGGAGGTCTCGGAATACGACGGCTTGAGGATTGTAATAAGGCCTTCATGCTCAAACATATCTGGTCCCTCTTCACCGATAAAGAATCTACGTGGTGCAAGTGGATTCATTCAAATTTTCTGCGCAAGTCTAATTTCTGGGTTGTGAATAGGCCTACTATTTGCTCGTGGTCCCGGAAGAAAATCCTTGACCTCCGCCAACAATTCTCCGATCATTTCAAGTGGATTTTGGGGAATGGCCTTTCAACATCTTTCCGGTTTGACAACCGGCATGGAAAAGGCCCTCTACACAAGTTCTTCACACCGGGGGATATATATCGTGCTCGAATCCCCCGCATTACCTCGGTTGGAAAGTTTTTCTCCTCCGACTTTCACCCATCTACCGTACTTGCTACCTTGCAGCCATGGCTTGAACCGACGCCAACCTTAGTGGAAAACATGGATGACAGGTTTATTTGGAGAGGTCATGCTTCTGGGCAATTCTCGGTGTCATCGGCTTGGAATTTCATTAGGCCAAGAGGTCATACGGTACATTGGCACCCCTTCATTTGGGACAAGGCCTTCGCCCCGAGGGATACTTTTATTATGTGGCTTGCATCGCACAACCGTCTCCCTACCCAAACCCTACTCCTTCAATATCGGAGGATTGATGAGGGATCTTGTGCTTTTTGCCATTGCATTCCGGACTCAGTCGACCATCTGTTCTTTGGATGTGGCATCACTAGTCAACTAGCAACTAAGTGGGCTTCAAATTGCCTCTTAAGTTGGCGGAATCGATCTTGGGATGACTTCTTGAGATGGGGAAAAACACACTTGGGTGGATCCTCCTTTGCTCATAGGATTGCGAGATTTGCCCTTGGCGCATTATGTCACATTATATGGTCCACCCGGAATGATATTCTTTTCCGCAACAGACAACTTTTTATCCCCGCAATGCTATTCCACCTCACCAAACTCGTCAAAGACAAAGCACTATCTCTGGGCCATGTCCGGGACCACCCGCATAATAGGCGTATCCAAGTTAACCGGGGTCTCTCGGCTTCCATATTTGACGAGCCTTCATAACGGACATGCTTCCTCTCCCAGGTTGGACTATGTTGCTGATGTTACGGGCCCGCACTCTAATCGGGCTACGATATATAACTGCTGCAGCAGCTTATGATCGTGGATTTGTATGCTTTTTCGTGATGCCTTTCCGCCACCTTATTTTGGAAGATCACCTACCTCGGTTATTGGCGGAAAAGGTCATGGCCAGGCTTGCATTTGATTCCTGGTCATATACACGCCACTGTCCTCTTGGCGCATTGCTCTCACGTTGCTTTACCTTGGGAGATCTCCAACGCCTCCTCAAAGTTCAGCAATTCTTCACACTTCTGTATGTATCTGATGTGCTCGTGTGGCTGTTCCCCTGCTTTGATACGCTGGTGGCCTTGTTTCCTCTTCTTCTCCCCTGTGTTTTCCCCCTTCCCCTTTCCCTTTTCCCTTTTTCTTCCCCGTTTTCCCACCTCTTCTTTTGGGTCGCCTTTACGTTCACCTTTTGTCTTTGGCCTTTCTGTTTGGCCTTTTTTTCTGTTTTTCTCTCTCCCTCCCCCCCCTTTTCTCTCTTGCACTTGTTCTTTTCTTGGTCTGCTTTTGGTGGCGATGCCTCCCCGCGTTTTCCTCCGGTCGGGGTCCTCCTTCGGTTCGTGCTGTCTTAGGCGGCGTGACACTCCGGTTCTGCCTTGCACTTGCTGGCCCCTACCCAACCGGCCACCTCAGTTATTGCCTTCGCCAACTTGCTGTTGCTGTGGCTGCCGTGTGGGTCCTTCGCTCTACCCCTTTTTGGTGTTGACTATTGTAACTGTTCTAATACCTGTTCTACTTCTTTGTCCGTGCTCACGTGGGCTGGTGTTGTCCGGTTCTTGTTTCTTCTAGTTTTTAGCTTCAGTGGCTTCTTTCCCCTACCCCTCTTCGCCCTCTCCCTCTTCTTTCTTTCTTCGACCGACTGTTTGGCCTTCTTTTTGTGTTTTTCATCTTCCCCCCTCCCTCTTTTCTAGTTTTGCACTGGCTTTCTTCCCTCTTGTTTGCTGGTTTTGGGCGCCGCTGTTCTCGGCCTTTGTTCTACCCGTTGTCCTCCACCGGCCGACCGGAGCAACTTCTTGGGTCTTCTCGGCAACGACGTTTCCCTCTTGAACCTCCCCCGGTTACCGCTTTCTCTACCCTAAGCAGCTGAAGTTGTTGATTGGATATGTGTACCTCCTCGCACTCCTACATCATATCTGCTGCTCCCCCTTCTCCCGAAGTTTGTTACGAGGCCTTTTTGCAGCTGCCGACATGCCTTTGCTTTGCCGTTGTGGTTCCTTGCTGTTTTCAGCTTTTGTTTAGTGTTGGTCTTACCTTTCCGCTTTAGGCTTTTATCCTTGTTCCCCATCCTCTTGGGTCTTCTTTTCCATGTATTTTGCTCCATTGCTCGCCGTTTTTCGGTTGTATTTTGCGGCCGGTTCACCTTTGAACTCCCTATGTCACATGATGTGCCATATCGAGTTCATAGTTTTTGTGTCCGGTTTTTTTTGTATCTAGCTATTTGGAAGTTCAATACATTCTTACCTTACCAAAAAAAAAAAAAAAAAAAAACAACTGCGAAAGCATTTGCCAAGGATGTTTTCATTAATCAAGAACGAAAGTTGGGGGCTCGAAGACGATCGGATACCGTCCTAGTCTCAACCATAAACGATGCCGACTAGGGATCGGCGGATGTTGCTTTTAGGACTCCGCCGGCACCTTATGAGAAATCAAAGTTTTTGGGTTCCGGGGGGAGTATGGTCGCAAGGCTGAAACTTAAAGGAATTGACGGAAGGGCACCACCAGGAGTGGAGCCCGCGGCTTAATTTGACTCAACACGGGGAAACTTACCAGGTCCGGACATAGTAAGGATTGACGGACCGAGAGCTCTTTCTTGATTCTATGGGTGGTGGTGCATGGCCGTTCTTAGTTGGTGGAGCGATTTGTCCGGTTAATTCCGATAACGAACGAGACCTCGGCCTGCTAACTAGCTATGTGGATGTACATCTCCACGGCCAGCTTCTTAGAGGGACTATGGCCGCTTAGGCCAAGGAAGTTTGAGGCAATAACAGTGTCCGTGATGCCCTTAGATGTTACGGGCCGCACGCGCGCTACACCGATGTATTCAACGAGTCTATAGCCTTGGCCGACGGGCCTGGGTAATCTTTGAAATTTCATCGTGATGGGGATAGATCATTGCAATTGTTGGTCTTCAACGAGGAATTCCTAGTAAGCGCGAGTCATCGGCTCGCGTTGACTACGTCCCCGCCCTTTGTACACACCGCCCGTCGCTCCTACCGATTGAATGGTCCGGTGAAGTGTTCGGATCGCGGCGACGTGGGCGGTTCGCCGCCGATGACGTCGCGAGAAGTCCACCGAACCTTATCATTTAGAGGAAGGAGAAGTCGTAACAAGGTTTCCGTAGGTGAACTGCGGAAGGATCATTGTCGAATCCCGCCTAGCGGAATGACCGGAGAACTCGTAAAAACTCAATAGGGGCGGTGGGTCTTTTCCCACCGTCCCTCGACGCCGGGATCGCACGGGCGCCTTGAGCGCTCGGGCCTTCTCGCCGGCACAACGAACCCCGGCGCGGAATGCGCCAAGGAACTTGAACAAGAGAGCGATGCTCCCATCACCCCAGGACATGGTGCGTGCTTGGGATGCCATGCAATCTCCTATTATTCATAACGACTCTCGGCAACGGATATCTCGGCTCTCGCATCGATGAAGAACGTAGCGAACTGCGATACTTGGTGTGAATTGCGGAATCCCGTGAACCA
>NC_063155.1:235000-245000 GCF_020921035.1 Rhodamnia argentea | reverse complement strand
CCAACCGCAACCTTCCCCTGTGCGGAATCCTCGGGCCACTCAAGTTAATGAAGCTACTAATAAGGGCAAAGCTGCTATTGTCGCCTCTGCTGATATTGATAATACCTCGGAGGTTGGAGGAGAGACCTTACGGCCGTCGCGGTTACGTGATCCTAGGAGAAGTCATAGTAGAGGCAAAACCCGCAATAGAGGGATATCCGCCACTAGCATGTCTAGACCCCCCATCCAAAGTGATGCTGGTACTTCTCGGGTTGCGGGGGACTTAATACCCCAGAATCCTAGACCTCCTCGCCATAGCACCAGTAGAAGCAAAAGCCGGCCAAGGGTAATGCCGTCTACGAACCAAAGAACTTGGGCTAATGTAGCTAAGGTAGTAAACACGGGTTACAAGCTCAAGCATATGCCTCCTTCAGAGATTGATGGGGAGGTCATTGTTGATATTCCTTTGGAAGTCGAAGCGGAACAACACCCGATGTGGAAAAATTGCATTGTTGGCTACTATCTTGGCAAGAAAATTTACTTCAAGGCTACCGAAGAAGCTGTCAAAAAGGCGTGGGGTACACACTGCTGGATGTGCGCCTTCATGAGGATGGTTTCTACTTCTTCCACATTCCCGACGAGTCTTTTAGACGAAAGGTCTTGGAGAAAGGTCCTATTACTATCTTCAGCAGACAATGATACTCCAAGAATGGCACTCGGACATCAAGCTTACTAAAGATGTTCAGCAAACTCTTCCCATCCGGATTAAGTTGCGCCGCATTCCGTTCTCCTTGTGGTCTCCGTCGGGGTTAGGCTACATTGCGAGTGCCATTGGCAAAGCACTATATGTTGATGAGCAGACGGACACTATGAAGCGAATCTCTTACGCCCGGGTTTGTGTGGAGATTAAAGCTGGCCACCCTCTCCCCGAGCTTGTCAAAGTGCGATGGAAGAATGAGCTCCTCGGTATTGCTGTGGAATATGAGTGGAGACCACTCTCTTGCAACACTTGCTGTATCTTTGGACATGCTGGAGGTTCCCCCGGTTTCCCCAGTGCAAAACCTCTTCAGCCTTCATCCCTAGTACCTGCAGCAACTTCCGGTAACCCCCACCTGACAATGATTGGCAACAAAGGCGAGGGTCGCACTGGCACGCTCGGTCTAACCCGGCTTCTGAACCGCATGCTGCACCTTCGGTCACACCCATTTTACCACCTTCCCCTGCAACAACTCCCGCCAAGGACCTTTTACCTCCTGCTGTTGCTAGTGATGTGGTTGAGCCCCTACTGTCTTCTGTCCCACAACGGAACCTTTCGGGTCCGAACAATCCCTCTTCTCCAAAACACCTCCCACCCATCCCGGCCCTTGATGATTCTATCTCCCTCAACCAGGTATCCTCCCCTGAGATGCTGTGCCCTTGGGCACACCCCTCCCGAACCCCTTACGTAACCCTATTTCACTGTCCACCCCGAAGGCAGCCCCTAACCCTCTCCCTTCCACGGAACCCGGTCTTCAACTTTTTACTACTGCTCCACAACCCTCTAGCATGGCTGCTGCGCTGGCCCTTCTCACTCAACTTGACCACCCGGCCACCGCTCAATTCCTTCAAGCGGCTGTTGCTATTTTCGGACACCCGCACTTTGGCGGAAACAAACAAGGCGAGTCCGGCGACTCAGCAGCTATCCCGGACACCGCTGTGAATTCTCAACGGTGTGAACCTATCGCACCACAGCAAACCACCCCACCCATGAAGGCTTTAAACACTGAGCGGAATCTGTCTCTACCGGGATCTTCTCAATCCACTTCTGGCTACTCCTCTTCCTCGGACAAGGATGACATTTCGGACAACAATCTGCAAAGTGATGTCGAGGAGAACTTTCCGTTGCTGTCCCCACCACACACGAGATCAAGAACAATGGTCTTTGCCCTTCCTAAAACCGATGGACCTCTTAATATGGCTGAAACAGCAGATGAGGTTTTTCATCCGCAGGCCCAAGAGGTGGACGCCATCCCTACTTCTTCAAAGGCCAACAGCCGTAAACCGAAGAAGAAGCTCAACAAAAAGAAATGGTAACCCCCCTCTCCATCCTTTGTAAATATGTTTTTAGGTACTTGGAACATTAGGGGCCTCGTTGACCCTCTTCGTCAAGCTGAAATTCGATCTCCGGTTCGAAATCATCATCTCTCATGCATTGGCATTTTGGAGACTAAAATCAAAGTCTCCAACTTTTCTACTGTCTCTCGGGGATTACTACCGGGTTGGAACTGGGTGGCTAACTATGATTACTCCCCTCTTGGTCGAATATGGATTGGATGGGACCCCCAAGTGATTGAATTACTGGTACTTTTCACCTCTGACCAACTAATCCATGTACGGCTTCTCTTGACCGAATTCAACCATTCTTGCCTCCCGTCTATTGCCTATGGGGGTCACACCTTTATCACTCGACGATCCTTGTGGTCCGACTTACTTCGCCTTAGTGATTGTACACAGCCTTGGATAGTTGCCGGTGATTTCAATGCAATCAAGGATCACACTGATAGAATGGGGGGATCTAATAGATGGATACCAGCTTTTGATGAGTTTGGAGATTGCATTTCTAATGCAGGTTTGGAGGACCTTAGGTACGTGGGCCACAGATTCACTTGGACTACATCCTCTGGTGTGCTTCGTAAACAACGGAAAATCGATCGTGTTCTTATTAATGAGCATTGGAGTCGTATCTTCTCTTTCTCGGAAGCTACTTTTTTGGCGCCCGGTATCTCCGACCACACGCCTATGGTGGTCAAAATTTTTCCAACCCCTAGATCTAAGAAGCCATTCAAATTCTTTAACCTTTGGATGTCCCACCCTTCTTTTAAGGACATAGTGTCGCATACTTGGGCTACTCCATTGATTGGCACGCCTATGTTTGTTGTTTGCGCTAAACTCAAACTACTCAAATACCACCTCAAACAACTTAATAGGAGCTCTTTCTCGGATATTTCAGAACGTCTCGCCCAAGCCAGGGCTGATCTTTCCTTGATTCAAGAGCGGTTAGAACGGGATCCCACTAATCAAGCGCTGGTAGACCGTGAACTTCAACATCTTCGGGTTTTTGCCACTCTGCGATTACAAGAGGAATCCTTCTTCAAACAGAAATCAAGAATCAAATGGCTTCGAGAAGGCGATTTGAACACCTCATACTTCCACCACTTCGTCAATAAAAGGAGGTTACATAATCGTATTCTATCGGTAGTTGGTTTGGACGGAACAACTTGGACCGAGCCAAGTCAAGTAAAATCTCATATAGTCAGTTACTACCAAATGCTCCTCAATACAAATGCGGATACTATTCAGCCGGACATCTCCGACATTCGCGGCTATCTCTCTCACACCCTAGCCATTGATCAAATAGAACTCTTATGCAGACACATTACCGAGGAAGAAGTTTGAACCACCTTTTTCTCCCTTGCAAAAGGCAAGGCTCCCGGGCCTGATGGATTCAATGTGGAATTCTTTACTTCTTCTTGGGATATCATTGGTCCCTCCATCACCTCTGCCATTTTGGATTTCTTTAGGATCGGAAGACTACTTAAGGAAATCAATGCAACCATTCTCTCACTTGTCCCTAAGTCTCCAAATGCATTGGCAATGAACGATTTCCGGCCCATAGCCCGTTGTAATACAATCTACAAATGTATTACCAAATTGTTGGCTAATAGAGTGGCGGCCCTCCTACCTGCGCTGATATCACCATCTCAAACGGCTTTTGTTAAAGGTAGGAGGATCACGCACAATATCTTGATTGCTCAGGAACTTTTTGCGGATTTTCACCATCCTCAATATAGCTCTAGGTGCGCTATTAAGGTGGACTTCCGCAAAGCCTATGATACGGTTAGCTGGGAATTCCTCCAACGTGTCCTCCAAGCGTTTGGTTTCCCGGATTTCTTTATTGGCTGGATTATGGAATGTGTTTCGACGCCCAAATTCTCAATCGCCATCAATGGGGAACTTCATGGATTCTTCTCTAGTAGAAGAGGTATTAGACAAGGCGATCCTCTCTCGCCCTATCTTTTCACCTTGGTCATGGAAGTACTATCCGGGATTCTTCATGCCAAGTCCTCTATCCCTGGTTTTAAGCCCTATTGGAGATGCAAGCACCCCGTGCTCTCCCACCTATTTTTTGCGGATGATGTACTTTTATTTGTCGAGGGACACCTACCATCGGTTGGATTATTACAGGGATGGTCTCAGTTATTTTCTTCATGGTCGGGCCTCAACCCGAATCCCAAAGAAGAGTGCTTTTTATATTTCGGGTGGCTCGTTGAACTTGCACTCACAAATCCAAGATCTTTTGAACTTCCAACAAGGACAGCTACCGTTTCGCTACTTGGGAGTCCCCATTATCTCATCTAGACTCTCAAAGACCGATTGTAATGTTCTTGTCAATGCTATCACTGCCCGAGCACGATCTTGGGCTCAACGTTACCTATCCTATGCCGGGCGACTACAACTCTTTAAATCAGTTTTACACTCTATCCATACCTATTGGGCTGGTGTCTTCACCCTCCCCAAATCGGTTTTGAGTAGAATTGAAGTAATTCTTCGACGGTTTTTATGGAAAGGCCCCGATCTTGGAGTTGGTGGGGCTAAAGTCTCCTGGGCCAATATTTGTCTCCCCAAAAGTGAAGGTGGGCTGGGGATACGCAGGCTTTTGGATTGCAACAGAGCCTTGATGTTAAAACACATATGGCTTCTCTTCACCGACAAGGAATCGCTTTGGTGTCGGTGGATTCACTCCAACTTCTTACAAAAGTCAAACTTTTGGATTGCTACAAAACCCACCATATGCTCATGGTCGTGGAAAAAAATTATTGACCTTCGTCGAGACTTCTTCTCACTTTTTAAGTGGAAGCTTGGGAATGGCCAGTCAACATCTTTTTGGTTCGATAACCGGCACGACAAAAGTCCTCTACACACATTCTTCACGCCCGGGAGACATCTATCGAGCCGGATCCCGCGTCTTATCACCGTTCGAGACTTCTTTCTCTCGGCCTTTCCTCCATCCTCTGTCCTTGCTCACATTCGGCCATGGCTTGATCCGGTACCTCCCCTTCTCCGGAATAGAGAAGACTCATTCACTTGGACTGCACACTCGGCTGGTGCATTCTCCGTGGCTTCGGCTTGGGATCACATTAGGCCGAAAGGCCATGTTGTTCGATGGCATACATTTGTTTGGGACAAAGCTATTGCACCGCGAGATTCATTCATCATGTGGCTAGCTTCCCATAACCGTTTGCCAACTCAAATATTGCTTCTTCAATACCGACGTATCGAGGACGGTACTTGTGCATTCTGTCGTAGTACTCCGGACTCCGTAGATCATCTGTTCTTTGGCTGCCCTATCACCGGTGAATTAGCTGCTACGTGGGCCTCCAACTGTCTTTTGAAATGGAGACCTAGACCTTGGAAAAGATTCATTAGATGGGCAAAGATACATTTGGGGGGGCCTTCCTTTGCACACAAGATTGCCAGATTTGCTCTCGGTGCCTTGTGTCATATTATATGGACCACAAGGAATGATGTGCTCTTCCGTAGCAAACAGCTTTTTGTTCCGGCAATGCTCTTCCATCTCACCAAACTAATTAAGGACAAAGCCGTTTCGCTGGGCCCTATTCGGGACCATCCTCGTAATAGACGCATCCAAATGAAGTGGGGGCTATCTAGTACTATCTTTCATAACCAATCCGTGTAGATTACACTCTTTGGTCTTCCGCTTAGTGCACCACCTTTATCTACCTCTTTCGAATGCTGTTTTTAAACGCCATTGTCTCTCTGGAAGTTACTCGGCTACTCTTCGTTGCCTCATTCACCATGCAGCTCCCTCCGTGATATTGCTTTTGTGATGTGTTACCGGTGACGTCCGACTTGGCTATAATGCTTGCTCTGTCATATAGCCGTATCTGTTGTTCCTTTACCGCACTGTCGCTTATATCGGGCCACTGGTTCCCTTTTGCTGAGTTGGTTTATTTTCTCTTATCACTTCGCTCTCGATCTTGTCTCTTAGCTTCTTGCATAAAGCCGATCTCCCCCCGAGGATTCTCTTCCGATTCCCGCACTGGAAATTTTCCTCGGCTCCGGATGCTAACCCCGTCTGCTTGCTCTCCTCAATATGATTCAACTGCGGAACCACCTTCTCTACTTGGATTCAATCTAATGCACCACCTGTTCCATAACCCTCACTGTTTGCTCCTGTTTCAGGTTGCTTCTCCCCTCGGAACCACCCCGGTATCCATGCTTTGTTGATGATCCGGTGTCGCTGCTCCCTCGGCCATTGGTCCTCCCATGCCCAGCCCTTCGTGGATCCCCTTCCCCTTTGCCTTTGCTACTGGCGATTAAGACTTTCCTACTTGGTTGCTATGGGACTTTGTTCTCCTTCACTGAACACACTTGCTCCCCCTTCCCCCCTCCTATTTGTTTTGTACATTGCGGATGGTTCGCCATTGTTTTTATATCACTTTCTGCTTCATGTTGAGCTGTAACTTTTTTGGAAAAAGGAAAAAAGGGACAAGAAAAAGAAAAAAAAAAAACCATCCAGGAAAAGAAAAAAAAAAAAGGAAAAAAAGAGAGGCCAAACAAAATCTTTGTTTCTGTCTCTCTCTCCCTCCTTTTTTACTTTCAGCGTTCTCCTTGGATGCACTTTCAAAGCCCAATCGCACAACTCTGCGGGAGCTTGTCGCTGAACCCACGTTATTCCTCCAACTTCTGTTGGACCCTCGTCATGGTGCTGCACTTCTCAACATAACCAATTGTGGTGGCTCCCTGATTGGACTATCTCGCTCTTGATCGCTACTTTCTTGAAGTAATCTTGATGGTGCTGAACACGGGATTCCCTACCCGGCTCTGTGCTCGCTGGGGCTCTTCGGTTCCGCTTGACTAATGTCACGTGTGGCTGCTGGTTTTTGACGCTGGCTCTACTGTTGTACAGCTCACTTGGTTACGGGCAACCCCGGCTCTGCTTGCTCTCCTTGGTTGGTCTCTTTTCTAATCCTCTACTTCTCTTCCTTTGCTCTTGTTTCTTTCTCCCCTTCCGCCTCTCCCGTTTTTTCTTCCTTCTCCCTACCTGTTTCTTTGACCCCGTGTTGGTCCCTCGTGTTCCTTCTCTGTCACCTACTCCTTCTCCTATTCTTTTGTTTTGCTTCCTTGTCCTTCCTCGCTGCTGCCCCTTCTTCTTGGCCTTCTGCTCTTTTCCTTTTTTCGGCCCCCGGGTCTTTTACTTCTTTAACCCGTCGGCCGTTGTAGTTGTCTTCGCTACGGGCCTCCTCCTCGCTCACCTTTTGGTCTCCTCTTTCTGCGTTCTACCCCGGTCCGGTGGCTTTCTTTCTTTTCTCTTGGTTGTCTCGGCGTTGTTCCTCTCGCGGGGACTTATCAGGCTGTCGGTCTCCGGTCTTGTGTTGGCCCCTCTCTCGGCTTGGCTTCGTTGCCTCCACCTTTCCTTGTTTACACGGTCTTGTGCTTTCGCTTTGTCGCTTCGTGCCACTTCACCTTCAATCCTCTCGTTGTCAAATACCATGCTTTGCTCGCTCTGTTCGGTGTCCGGCCGGTTGGTACTCCTCAACCCTCTCGTCTTCCGCTCAACCCCGATGCAAGCGACTCCTTTTGTTTTGAGTTACCCCGCCACTTCGTTCTTCTTGTTTTGCATCTCGTGTACTCTGCTACGCTTATGCGAGTTGCCTTCTCGTTCCCGGCTTTTCAACCTTCGTTGTTGTCTGTTTACCCCGGTTCCACTTGTTGTTGTTGCCCCCCTTTTTTTATTGTACCTCCACAATTGCTTTGGCATTTCCGGGAAAAAGAGAGGTAAAAGCGAGTTGGAAAAAGTAACAAAATTCAAAAGTCGGGAAAAGAAAGAGAGATATAGGAAAGCAAGAAAAAAAAAAAAAAGATAGAAAAAGACATTGAGAAAAGAAAAAAGAGAAAAAACTAAGTAAGGAAAGTCCACTTTCTTCCAGGGGACACGTGCTGCCGTTGCATGCTCCCCCCCCTTTTTCGTCCTTGTATGTTTACCATTTTATGTTTATATACTTTGTTAGGCTTCCCCTGTTGGCGTCTACTTTCTGGGTTTGTTGTTGCGTTATTGCTGCAAACTTTGTGGCGCGAGATCCCCCCATGCCACAGCCTCTTTTGGAGTTTTCATCGCCCATGCTCCCCGGCCCGCGATCTACTATGGCCATTTGGGAGGTTCTTCCATCTACATTTACCTTCAACGCCGCCGCTGGCCCTTATACTTTGGTCTCCGATGCAATCTTCTTCTCCCCCCCCCCTACGTGGATGTTGAAGCCACCTACCACCGCAGCTCCCTCTATTTTGGATGGTTCCGGATCTGTTTTGCTGGGGCTTCTTAGATGCTCTTACTGGTTCTCACTCCAGAAGACAACTACAACACCCCATATTGCTGGTGCTGTCCTTATTGCCGTGCTGCAAGGACTGCTCCCACGACTTGGATCCGTCATCTCCCTGCAGAGTCTGGTCCTCTTTCCCGTTCTGTCCATGTTGGTCGCTGTTGTATTTTGTTTTCACAAGTTCTGTTTTAGTTTTGTTGCTGGTTGGTATGTATATATGCTGCCGGTCTTTACCCCGGTCTTCGGCTTTGTTGGGTTTGTTTGCTCCCCTCCCTTAGTTGTTGTTTTCATGTAATCTTCCTTTTGTGCGGCACCTCTGCTCTCACGTGTTGCAGCTATCTGTGGAGTCCTTCTCGGTCTCCCCGTTGCTGCGGCCTCCCTCTCCCCAACAGCCCATTGCTTGCACTCCTACCCACCTTCATGGTGCCCCGAAGTGTATCCAAGAGCTGCTGCTCTCTTCACTTCTTGGGTCTCCATGCGTCTCCCTCAACTTACTTTTTGCGTGGATCTTGAAGTTGGCCTTTATCCTAGATGCGCCTTCTTCCCTTTGACCGAGGCGGTCATTTCATTCAAGCCAAGCAGCTCCCGTCCTTCTTTGTTGCTTTATGGGTGTCGTGGGTTATCCATGGAGGTTCCCTTCTCCAGCTGCTCAACGGTCTCCCACCACCGTCCAGCTCCCTTTGTTAGTGTTGCTGGGTTTGTTGCTAGTTTTTTTAGGCCGACTGTTTGGCCATTCCCGTTCCCGTTGGGCTCTTTTGCCCTTTTGTGTTTTCTACTCCTTCTCGGTGTATTTTGCGGGCGGATCACCTTTGAACTCCCTAGGTCACATTTCGTGACATTTAGAGTTCAAGGTTTTTGTGTCCGTTTCTTTTGTACCTAGCTTTTGAAAGATCAATACATACTTACCTTACCAAAAAAAAAAAAAAAAAAAAAAACAAGCTGAAAGCATTTGCCAAGGATGTTTTCATTAATCAAGAACGAAAGTTGGGGGCTCGAAGACGATCGGATACCGTCCTAGTCTCAACCATAAACGATGCCGACTAGGGATCGGCGGATGTTGCTTTTAGGACTCCGCCGGCACCTTATGAGAAATCAAAGTTTTTGGGTTCCGGGGGGAGTATGGTCGCAAGGCTGAAACTTAAAGGAATTGACGGAAGGGCACCACCGGGAGTGGAGCCCGCGGCTTAATTTGACTCAACACGGGAAACTTACCAGGTCCGGACATAGTAAGGATTGACGGATCGAGAGCTCTTTCTTGATTCTATGGGTGGTGGTGCATGGCCGTTCTTAGTTGGTGGAGCGATTTGTCCGGTTAATTCCGATAACGAACGAGACCTCAGCCTGCTAACTAGCTATGTGGATGTACATCTCCACGGCCAGCTTCTTAGAGGGACTATGGCCGCTTAGGCCAAGGAAGTTTGAGGCAATAACAGTGCTGTGATGCCCTTAGATGTTCGGGGCCGCACGCGCGCTACACCGATGTATTCAACGAGTCTATAGCATATCAATAAGCGGAGGAAAAGAAACTAACAAGGATTCCCCTAGTAACGGCGAGCGAACCGGGAAGAGCCCAGCATGAGAATCGAGCGCCCTCGGCGTTCGAATTGTAGTCCGGAGAAGCGTCCTCGGCGACGGACCGG
>NC_063155.1:215000-225000 GCF_020921035.1 Rhodamnia argentea | reverse complement strand
CTCTCCCTTCCACGCAATAGAGACCTAGAACCCGGGCAAATGTCGCTAAGGTAGTAACTACTGGTTACAATCTTAAACATGTCCCGCAATCCTTATGCGAGGGTGACCTTATCGTCGACATCCCTCGGGAGGTTGAGGCGGAGCAACACCCAATGTGGCGAAACTGCATTGTAGGACATTACATTGGTAGAAAGGTTTACTTTAAGGCGGCTGAAGAAGCGGTTAGAAAGGCTTGGGGTGAATTCCTTATCGATGTTCGACTCCATGAAGATGGGTTCTACTTCTTCCACATTCCGGATGAATCATTCAGGAGAAAGGTATTGGAGAAGGGCCCAATCTCCATCTTCAACAGCACAATGGTGCTACAACAATGGCATTCCGACATGAAACTCATCAAGGGGATCCAACAGAGCTTTCCTATATGGATTAAGCTACGGGGTGTGCCCTTTTCCTTATGGTCCTCCTCGGGACTAGGCTACATTGCGAGTGCTATTGGAAAGGCACTCTTTGTTGATGAACAAACCGACTCCATGAAGAGAATCTCATATGCCCGTGTTTGCGTTGAGATTAAAGCAACACATCCTCTCCCCGATGAGGTTAAAGTGCGATGGAAAGGTGAGCTGCTCAACATCAATGTGGAATACGAATGGAAGCCCTTATCGTGCTCTACTTGTGGGGTTTTTGGACATAAAGTGGGCTCACCCGAACACCCGTGTGCTACCCCAACTCTTCCTAACCTCCCCCCAAAGCCCGTGACCACCAACCAATCTGATGGTGTCCGGAAGCAAGTTCGTGGGAGGGGTAGACGGCGTTCGACTTCGGGATCAGAACAGGATGTTGTTCCCGCCCTCGCACATACTGTCTTGTCATCACAACAAACCACCCCTATGTTGCCGACGGTCATTGGGGATGCAGCACCTATAGAACACCTGCTGCATCTGCAGAATGGTACAGATGTTGATGAACCCCAACATCATGCTCTGTCACAGCAGTTGAATTCCCTCATGGCTGTGGGTTCCGAACATCCACCTGCTCCTAACCAAACCGAGGTAACTCCACAGAATCTGAATCGTGGGACCACCTGCGGTTCCGCACCGCCCACAAACCTCCCATCTGGACCTGTAGACCTCGGTCACACCATACCCTCCTCCCTAATTACACCCGAAGGAAAAGATCCAGCTCCCCCTGCTGTTGTTGATGGATCTAGTCCACAGCCCCCTTGTTTGGCCGCTGCCTTGGCCTTGCTCTCAAAGTTGGACCACCCGGCTACTGCTTTATTCCTTCAAGCTGCTATGGACGTCTCTGCTCAACCACAAACAAATCCAGACCAAATGGACAAATGTGGGAATGTAGCGGCTCACTCCAAGGAAGTTTCAATGCCTTCTCGATATCTTGTCTCTCGGGATACCGCAATCCATCGGCCGCAGTCTGCTCTCGAACACAACAGGCTCTTCGCCTCTTCTTCGCGCACCTCCTCGGTTTGCTCTACTTCAGACAAAGAAGGGGCGTCGGATGGCAAGGTCCCTACCGATGTGGAAGAGGATTTTCCCCTCCTATCCCCACCTCATACTAGATCTCGAGCAATGGTGTTTGCCCTTCCTAAAACACAAGAAGTTCTTCCAATGGCTGAGGCTTTGGATGAGGCCATTCAACAACAATTAAATGAAGACGACACTATCCAAGATGGTGATAATTTACCTACTTCCTCAAAGGCTAGCTCCCGTAAGCCTAGGAGGAGGCCCAACAAGAAAAAATGGTAACTCCACCTATTCCCCTCGTAAATATGTTTTTTGGCGTGTGGAATATTAGGGGTTTGGTGGACCCCTTGCGTCAAGTCAAGTCCGATCCTTGGTTCGGAATCACCGTCTTACTTGTATTGGTTTATTAGAGACGAAGGTCAAAACAAGTAGCTTCGCCGTCTTATCTAAAGGATTACTACCGGGTTGGAATTGGGTGGCCAACTATGATCACTCCCCCTTGGCGGGAATCCGGGTTGGTTGGGATCCCCATGTCATTGATTTGACGGTTCTCTCGACCTCCGATCAACTTATTCATGTACGTCTATCTCTCACCGCCTTCAACTCCACTTGCCTCCTCTCGGTTGCTTATGGGGGCCATACGTTTATCTCCCGTCGCTCTCTTTGGGCGGAAATACTTCAACTCAGCGAATGTAGCGTCCCGTGGATAGTCGCCGGTGACTTTAATGCCATTCGAAACCACACGGATAGAATGGGTGGTTCTAACAACTGGATTCCAACTTTTGACGAGTTTGGAGAATGTCTTTCCCAGGCCGGACTAGATGATCTCAGATATGTGGGACATAGATTCACGTGGACTACATCCTCTGGCTCACTCCGAAAGCAACGCAAGATTGACCGTGTTCTAATAAATGAACACTGGACCCGTGCCTTCTCTTTCTCTGAGGCTACCTTTTTGTCTCCCGGGATATCCGATCACACACCTATGGTTGTTAAAATACAGCCCCCTCAAAATTCCAAGAAACCCTTCAAATTTTTTAATTTTTGGATTACCCACCCTTCTTTCAAGGAGATTGTCATGCAGGTTTGGGCCACCCCTCTCCTTGGCACTCCGATGTTTGTAGTTTGTACCAAGTTGAAGCTACTCAAACTTCGGCTGAAACAACTTAACAGGACCTCTTTCTCAGCCATCTCCGAACGTACTGAGCAAGCTAGAAAGGATTTGTCGCCGACTCAAGAGGCCCCGGAACGTGATCCTACGAACCTAGAGTTGGTGGACCGTGAACAAGAACAACTCCGGGCCTTTGCAGCGCTTAGACTACAAGAGGAGTCCTTCTACAAACAGAAATCAAGAATTAAATGGCTCAAAGAGGGAGACTCCAACACTCGTTACTTCCATCACTTTGTTAACAAACGAAGGCTCCATAATCGCATCCTTTCGGTGGTGGGATCCGATGGTACAACTCTTGTGGAACCCAACCAGGTGAAGGCCCATATAGTCAACCACTATGACACACTCCTAAATACAGCTACGACACCTATTCGGCCGGATATTGTGGAGATACGGGCTTTCCTTTCCCGTACCCTATCTGCGGATCAAGTGGAGTTATTGTCTAGGCCCGTCACGGAGGAGGAGATCCAAACCACCCTTTTTTCTTTAGCCAAAGGAAAGGCCCCCGGCCCCGATGGCTTCAACGTGGAATTCTTCATATCGGCTTGGGACGTTGTGGGTCATTCCATCATCTCCGCCATCATGGATTTCTTTAGGAGTGGCCGTCTACTCAAGGAACCGAATGCAACCGTTTTATCACTTGTCCCGAAGTCCCCCAATGCCGTCGCAATGAATGACTTTCGGCCCATCGCTTGTTGCAATACTATTTATAAATGCATAACTAAGTTGATGGCTAATAGAGTGGCTTCTCTCCTTCCTTCGCTTATCGGCTCTTCTCGGACGGCTTTTGTCAAAGGAAGGAAAATCGGTGACAACATCTTGATTGCCCAGGAACCGTTTGCGGACTTCCATCATCCTCAATATAGTTCAAGATGTGCTATCAAGGTAGATTTCCATAAGGCATACGACACGGTCAATTGGGAGTTCCTTAAGCTAGTTCTTCAAGCTTTCGGCTTTCCGGATTACTTTATTCGTTTGATCATGGAGTGCGTCACTACTCCCAAATTTTCCGTGGCCATTAATGGGGAGCCCCACGGTTACTTCTCCAGCAAAAAGAGGTATTAGGCAAGGCGACCCCCTTTCTCCCTACCTCTTCACCTTAATTATGGAGGTGTTATCTGGGATTTTACATGACAAATCCTCTCGTCCCGAATTTAAACCATATTGGAGATGCAAACATCTAAAGCTCTCCCACCTCTTTTTCGCCGATGATGTCTTGTTATTTTCCGAAGGCCATCTACCCTCCATTGAGCTGCTGAAAAATGGATTGAACTTGTTCTCTACTTGGTCGGGCCTACACCCGAACCCTCACAAAAGTGAGTTCTATGTTTCAAGTGGATCCCCAACCGTAGGTACACAGATTCAGCATGTGCTGGATTTTCCACAAGGAAAGCTGCCTTTTCGCTATTTGGGACTTCCGGTCATCTCTTCTAGACTTCGGAAGACAGATTGCAATATTCTAGTGAATGCTATTACGGCCGGAGCGCGTTCGTGGGCTCAACGCTACCTATCTTATGCCGGCCGTTTGCAACTTTTGAAATCGGTACTACATTCCATCCATGTATATTGGGCTAGCGTCTTCCCCCTTCCCAAAGCTGTTTTGAACAAAATAGAGGTTATTCTGCGCGTCGTTTCTTTGGAAAGGGCCTGATCTTGGAGTTGGAGGGGCTAAGGTTTCTTGGGCAAACATATGCTGCCCTAAAAAGGAAGGCGGTTTGGGGATTCGGAGACTTGTCGATTGTAATAAAGCCTTGATGTTAAAACACATTTGGTCCCTATTCACCGACAAGGAATCTCTTTGGTGCAAATGGATTCACTCAAATTTTTTACGGAAATCTAACTTCGGATTGTCACTCCACCTACTATTTGTTCTTGGTCTTGGAAGAAAATCCTACAACTCGGCCAACAATTTGCCATGCATTTCAAATGGAAGGTGGGGAATGGGCATTCGATATCCTTCGGTTCGACCACCGGCATGACAAAGGCCCCTCCATAGCCTTTTCACTTCGGGAGATATATATAGGACTGGGATCCCTCGTACGTTCACCGTCCGGGATTTCTTTTCATCTTCCTTCCAGCCCTCTACTACACTTTCGGCGATGCAGCCTTGGTTGGATCCGATGCCTACGTTCATAGAGAGTAGGGAGGACAGGTTTAATCGGCTTGGCCACCATTCCCGACACTTCTCTGTCTCCTCAAAGATGGGATCGCATGAGGCCCAAAGGCCACCTTGTCCATTGGCACTCCTTTATTTGGGACAAGGCATTTGCACCGAGGGACTCATTTATTTTGTGGCTTGCTTCGCATGGTCGTCTTCCAACCCAAACTTTACTTCTTCAATATAGCAGGATAGAGGATGCCACATGCGCTTTCCGTCATAACACGCCGGACTCCATCAACCACCTCTTTTTCGGATGCACTATCACTACTCGGTTAGCCGCGACTTGGGCCTCCAACTGTTTGTTACATTGGCGGAATCGACCTTGGGACGACTTCATTAAATGGGCCAAGACACACTTGGGTGGCCCCTCCTTCGCTCATAAAATTGCGAGATTCGCCTTGGGTTCCCTCTGTCACATTATTTGGACAACAAGGAATGATATACTCTTTCGCAACAAGCAATTCTTTGCTCCGGCAATGATGTTTCACCTCACCAAACTCGTCAAGGACAAAGTTGTATCGTTGGGGCATATTCGAGATCACCCTCGCAATAGACACATCCAGCGTAATTGGGGCCTATCGGATACCATTTTTGATGTGCCCTCTTAGCCGAGTCTGCTGCTTTATTAATGCTATTAATAGCTTACTTCTATATTGGGTGGTCTGTTTTAGAGTTATCTCCCAATCGACTCCTCTGCTCTCCATGCTGAATGTTGTTTTTCAACTCTGTTTAATTGGGCTGCAGTCGCAGCCGCTGCATCATATTCCCTTGTGCTGCTGCGACATTCACCCTACATCCAATCTTGCCACTCTGCCAGTGGACTTCTCAACCTTTGTTTTCATTGGGCCCGGCTGTTATTGGTTATGGAATTATTCCACTCTCCAAGTCTACTGCTAAGCTGCTAATTGTGGAAGACCACTCACATTAATTGCTAAGGGATATGAAGATGCCCATGCATACTTTTGATGCTTCCTTCTATGCTCGTTGCTGTTTGCAGCTTCTATCTCACGTGGGTGAGCCATAGGATTCTTATGGTGCGACACTTTGGATGACCTTCCGCCTCTTCACAGCTCAACAGCGCTTGCACTTATGGAAGTTTTGCCGTGGAAATTTCTAGGCCGATCTCCTCTTGCCTCGATCTTGTCACCCGCCCCCGGTTCTCGTCATGCTTTTTGCTGGACTTATACCGTTATTACTACCTGCTATTTTACCACTCCGGCTCTATCTGCTGTGGCCACCGACCTCTTATTTTGGCTCCACTGCGGCTACCCCGTGGAGCTATGCAAGCCGCTGTTCGGTTGCCTCACTTTGGCTGCCGCTCGTGGGTTGTTGTTCCTGGTTTTTAGCTTTGGAGCCCGCTTCACTGCTATGCTCCATTTTTGTTTTTATTTCTTCTCCTTTTCTTGCTGGTCCCCCCTGTTTTTTCGTTGTTTTTCTATTTTCCCACCTCTCTTCCGGTGGCTCTTTTTGTTTTTGTTTCCTCCGGTCATCTGTTTCGTTTTTTTCTTCCGTTTTCCCCCTCCCCCCTCTTCCTCCCCTCCCCTTCTCTAGTTGTGCCTCTCGGTCTTGGTTCTGCTGAGTTGCTGCGCTACCTCCTCTACTGGTGACGCTCCTAGGACTCGGGCCGACTCTGCCGGCGCGACTTGTCCGGACTTTTATTACGGGTGTCGCCTGCTCTTCAACTTGCCACCTCTGCTTTGCTGCCTTCTCCTTTTCGGTTGTAGCTGATGATTCCGGTTCTCGTCTTGGAGTTTTTCCACGTCGATCGCTAACCGTAGCTGCTTCTTTGCTGTTCCGTTGGTTTTACCTGTGCTCGTGTTGGCTGCTTTCGCCTGCTGTACCCTTGCTGTAGTTTGTTTTTGTTGTTAGCTCCAGTGTTTGGTTTCCCATGTTGCCGCCTGTTTGGCCTTTTTCTGTTTTCCTCTTCCCCCCCCTTCTCCCGTCCTCACACCGGTTTTGTACCCTTCCGCCTGTTGTTACGTGGCGTTGCTGTGTTGTGCCGGACGACCTCCTCGTGTCTTGCTCTCGGTCGCTGCTGCTGGTGCAACACTTCGGGCTCTCTCCGTAATGACCGCTCCTCCATCAACCTTTTGATGCAGTTGTGGCTCCTCTTCTAGTCGTTGTTTGTCGCGCTCACCCTATTCTCGGGCTCCTACAACAACATGCTGCTGCTCTCCCGTCCGGTCCTCGGTTCGGGACCTCCTTTGCTTTTGCCGACTCGCTGATGCCACCCCATGAGTTGGCCTTGTCGCTCCCTGTTCTATTCAGTTTTTGTTTAGTGTTTGGCTTGGCTAGTTCTTTCTTTCAGCTTCCTTGTCCTTCTCGTTCCTGTTTTTAGGTCCTTTGCTCGCCGTTTTTCGGTTGTATTTTGCGGCCGGTTCACCGTTGAACCCTCTCTGCCACTTGTTGTTGTGCCGGATGGAGTTCATGGTTTTTGTGTCCGGTTTTCCCTTTGTATCTAGCTTTTTGGAAGATCAATACATACTTACCTTACCAAAAAAAAAAAACAACTGCGAAAGCATTTGCCAAGGATGTTTTCATTAATCAAGAACGAAAGTTGGGGGCTCGAAGACGATCAGATACCGTCCTAGTCTCAACCATAAACGATGCCGACTAGGGATCGGCGGATGTTGCTTTTAGGACTCCGCCGGCACCTTATGAGAAATCAAAGTTTTTGGGTTCCGGGGGGAGTATGGTCGCAAGGCTGAAACTTAAAGGAATTGACGGAAGGGCACCACCGGGAGTGGAGCCTGCGGCTTAATTTGACTCAACACGGGGAAACTTACCGTGTCCGGACATAGTAAGGATTGACGACCGAGAGCTCTTTCTTGATTCTATGGGTGGTGGTGCATGGCCGTTCTTAGTTGGTGGAGCGATTTGTCCGGTTAATTCCGATAACGAACGAGACCTCGGCTGCTAACTAGCTATGTGGATGTACATCTCCACGGCCAGCTTCTTAGAGGGACTATGGCCGCTTAGGCCAAGGAAGTTTGAGGCAATAACAGTGCGTGATGCCCTTAGATGTTACGGGCCGCACGCGCGCTACACCGATGTATTCAACGAGTCTATAGCCTTGGCCGACGGGCCCGGGTAATCTTTGAAATTTCATCGTGATGGGGATAGATCATTGCAATTGTTGGTCTTCAACGAGGAATTCCTAGTAAGCGCGAGTCATCGGCTCGCGTTGACTACGTCCCCGCCCTTTGTACACACCGCCCGTCGCTCCTACCGATTGAATGGTCCGGTGAAGTGTTCGGATCGCGGCGACGTGGGCGGTTCGCCGCCGATGACGTCGCGAGAAGTCCACCGAACCTTATCATTTAGAGGAAGGAGAAGTCGTAACAAGGTTTCCGTAGGTGAACTCGCGGAAGGATCATTGTCGAATCCCGCCTAGCGAGAATGACCCGAGAACTCGTAAAAAACTCAATAGGGGCGGTGGGTCTTTTCCCACCGTCCCTCGACGCTGGGATCGCACGGGCGCCTTGAGCGCTCGGGCCTTCTCGGCGGCACAACGAACCCCGGCGCGGAATGCGCCAAGGAACTTGAACAAGAGAGCGATGCTCCCATCACCCCGGACATGGTGCGTGCTTGGGATGCCATGCAATCTCCTATTATTCATAACGACTCTCGGCAACGGATATCTCGGCTCTCGCATCGATGAAGAACGTAGCGAACTGCGATACTTGGTGTGAATTGCGTAATCCCGTGAACCATCGAGTCTTTGAACGCAAGTTGCGCCCGAAGCCATTCGGTCGAGGGCACGTTTGCTCGGGTGTCACACACGGCGTTGCCCCTAATCCCTCGCCTTTAATTGGGCGGGCGGGACTCGGGTGCGTATGTTGGCCTCCCGCGACGATTTCGTCCCGGTTGGCCCAAAATCGAGCGCTGGAGCGATTAGCACCACGACATTCGGTGGTTGATGAGACCCCAATGATCAATGTCATGCGTGTCGCCCGTGCGGGCGCTCCGTGAATCTACTCTTTACCAACGCGACCCCGTGTCAAGCGGGGCTACCCGCTGAGTTTAAGCATATCAATAAGCGGAGGAAAAGAAACTAACAAGGATTCCCCTAGTAACGGCGAGCGAACCGGGAAGAGCCCAAGATGAGAATCGAGCGCCCTCGGCGTTCGAATTGTAGTCCGGAGAAGCGTCCTCGGCGACGGACCGGGCCCAAGTTCCCTGGAAGGGGGCGCCGAGAGGGTGAGAGCCCCGTCGTGTCCGGACCCTGTCGCACCACGAGGCACCGTCGGCGAGTCGGGTTGTTTGGGAATGCAGCCCTAATCGGGCGGTAAATTCCGTCCAAGGCTAAATATGGGCGAGAGACCGATAGCAAACAATTACCGCGAGGGAAAGATGAAAAGGACTTTGAAAAGAGAGTCAAAGAGTGCTTGAAATTGTCGGGAGGGAAGCGGATGGGGGCCGGCGATGTGCCTCGGTCGGATGTGGAACGGCGATGAGCCGGTCGCCGATCGACTCGAGGCATGGACCGATGCGGATTGCGGTGGCGGCCCAAGCCCGGGCCTTTGATACGTCCGTGGAAACGTCGCCACTGCGATTGTGGAATTCAGCACGCGCCTGCGGCGTGCCTCGGCATCTGCGTGCTCCGGGCATCGGCTAGTGGGCTCCCCATTCGGCCCGTCTTGAAACACGGACCAAGGAGTCGACATGTGTGCGAGTCAATGGGTGGCAAACCCGTAAGGCGTAAGGAAGCTGATTGGTGGGATCCCTTGTGGGTGCACCGCCGACCGACCTTGATCTTCCGAGAAGGGTTCGAGTGAGAGCATGCCTGTCGGGACCCGAAAGATGGTGAACTATGCCCGAGCGGGGCGAAGCCGGAGGAAACTCGGTGGAGGCCCGCAGCGATACCGACGTGCAAATCGTTCGTCCGACTTGGGTATAGGGGCGAAAGACTAATCGAACCGTCTAGTAGCTGGTTCCCTCCGAAGTTTCCCTCGGGATAGTTGGAGCTCAAGAACGAGTTCTATCGGGTAAAGCCAATGATTAGAGGCATCGGGGGCGCAACGCCCTCGACCTATTCTCAAACTTTAAATAGGTAGGACGGCGCGGCTGCTTTGTTGAGCCACGCCACGGAATCGAGAGCTCCAAGTGGGCCATTTTTGGTAAGCGGGACGCGATGCGGGATGAACCGGAAGTCGAGTTACGGTGCCCAATCGGCGCTAACCTAGAACC
>NC_063155.1:210000-212500 GCF_020921035.1 Rhodamnia argentea | reverse complement strand
CGATTTGCTCTGTCAGATCCATTCCATAGGATTTGAATGTGAATGTGAATGGACTATCCAACAATCGTCCCATTACCGATTATCCTCATCTTTTTCCTTTTTAGTTTGCCTCAATTTATATATGAGTTTCTCATGATCCAAATGATAGAATTGCGTTTCTTTTGAAAAGTTATTTCTTTTGTGGTGTTTCTCATGGCCCCTTTTCTTCCTTTCTTTCGAAAAGGTTTAGAAAGATGTTAGTTTCTCAAAATCTGGTTCGGGATAGGCCGATGGATGCCGCTGGTCGGGCGCTCGTAATCCGCATGATTCATGCATCGATTGCCCGGCCACTCGGGATGATTCGTGAATCGATCGCTCGTCCGTTCGGCATGAGTCATGCATCGATCGCTCGGCCGTTCGGCATGACTCACGCATAGATCGATCGGCCGTTCCTCACGATTCATGCTTCGCTCGGCCGTTCGGCATGGCTCACGCATCGATCGATCGGCCGGGCGCTCGTAATCCGCATGATTCATGCATCGATTGCCCGGCCACTCGGGATGATTCGTGAATCGATCGCTCGTCCGTTCGGCATGAGTCATGCATCGATCGCTCGGCCGTTCGGGCATGACTCACGCATCGATCGATCGGCCGTTCCTCACGATTCATGCTTCGCTCGGCCGTTCGGCATGGCTCACGCATCGATCGATCGGCCGGGCGCTCGTAATCCGCATGATTCATGCATCGATTGCCCGGCCACTCGGGATGATTCGTGAATCGATCGCTCGTCCGTTCGGCATGAGTCATGCATCGATCGCTCGGCCGTTCGGGCATGACTCACGCATCGATCGATCGGCCGTTCCTCACGATTCATGTTTCGCTCGGCCGTTCGGCATGGCTCACGCATCGATCGATCGGCCGGGCGCTCGTAATCCGCATGATTCATGCATCGATTGCCCGGCCACTCGGGATGATTCCTGAATCGATCGCTCGTCCGTTCGGCATGAGTCATGCATCGATCGCTCGGCCGTTCGGCATGACTCACGCATCGATCGATCGGCCGTTCCTCACGATTCATGTTTCGCTCGGCCGTTCGGCATGGCTCACGCATCGATCGATCGGCCGGGCGCTCGTAATCCGCATGATTCATGCATCGATTGCCCGGCCACTCGGGATGATTCATGAATCGATCGCTCGTCCGTTCGGCATGAGTCATGCATCGATCGCTCGGCCGTTCGGCATGACTCACGCATCGATCGATCGGCCGTTCCTCACGATTCATGTTTCGCTCGGCCGTTCGGCATGGCTCACGCATCGATCGATCGGCCGGGCGCTCGTAATCCGCATGATTCATGCATCGATTGCCCGGCCACTCGGGATGATTCATGAATCGATCGCACGTCCGTTCGGCATGAGTCATGCATCGATCGCTCGGCCGTTCGGCATGACTCACGCATCGATCGATCGGCCGTTCCTCACGATTCATGTTTCGCTCGGCCGTTCGGCATAAGCCACCCCGTGCGCCGGGCATCGATTCATGAAATCGCGCTTGGCCATTCCGAGAGGTTCGGAATGGCTCATGCATCGATCCCTCAGCCCTCACTCACGATTCATGGATCGCGAGGACGCTTCGAATGATGCACACATGGATCATGCATGGCTCATGCATCGATCCTCGGCCGTTACTCACGATTCATGGATCACTCGGCCGCTCGGTTCACGCACATGGATCGATTCATAGATCGCTCGGTATGATTCATGAGCCGATAGCTTGGTCATTCGGCATAACTCATGCTTTGATCGCCCGGCCATTCGGCATGGCTCACGAATCGATCGCCCGGCCATTTGGCATGGCTCACGCATCGATCGCTCCTCGGCCATCGATTCATGCATGCATCGATCCCTCGGCCGTTACTCCCGATTCATCGATCGCGAGGCCGCTCCACATAAATCATGAAATATCTCGCTTGGCCATGCCGAGCGGCTCACGCATCGTTAGCGAGGCAGCTCATGGCCGAGCGAATGGGTCACCGTGGCCGAGCGAGCCGGCCACGGTGGCCGAGCGACCCTGGCCGCGGTGGCCGACCGGCTCGGCCAAAGTGGCCGAGCGATCACGGCCACGGTGGCCGAGAGACTCGGCCAAAGTGCCGAGCGTTCGCGGCCACGTTGGCCGACCGTCTCGGCCAAAGTGGCCGAGCCACCCGGCACGGTGGCCGAGCGGTCCCGGCCACGTTGGCCGACCGTCTCGGCCAAAGTGGCCGAGCCACCCGGTACGGTGGCCGAGCGACCCCGGCCACCGTGGCCGATCGACCCGGCCACGGTGGCCGAGAGGGTCGGCCAAAGTGCCGAGCGATCCCGGCCACGGTGGCCGAGCGACTCGGCCTTGGAGCTTGAATCGGCTTGGCTCATGCATCGATCGGAAGGCCGCTCCGCATGATACACACGTGGATCGATTCATGAATGTCGATTCGTGGATCACAAGGCCGCTCGGCATGATTCATGAATCGATAGCTCGGCCATT
>NC_063155.1:200000-205000 GCF_020921035.1 Rhodamnia argentea | reverse complement strand
TTCGCCAATCTCTTTCCGGGGTGGCGTTGGCTTGCTAACTATGAATTCTCGCCTCGCGGAAGGATTTGGATTGGGTGGGATCCTTTGGCAATTGAACTACGGTGTGTATCGGTTTCTTCCCGGATGATACATGCCCATCTTGCCTTTATTGTCATGAAAAAGTCCTGCTATCTAACGATTGTTTATGGCGAGCATACTTTCATTACTCGTAGACCTCTATGGGAGGATCTTATTCGATTGAGTGCATGTCATGAACCGTGGATGGTGGCTGGGGATTTCAATGCAATTAGAGACCACTCCGATAGAATGGGGGGATCTAATGCATGGCTTCCATCGTTTAACGACTTTCGAGATTGCTTGTCTCAAGCGGCTCTTGACGACCTTCGATATATTGGTCATCGGTTCACCCGGGCTATCGCATCGGGCGAAGCACGAAAGCAACGCAAGATTGATCGGGTATTGATCAACGACCGATGGAGCCATCTTTACTCATACTCGGAGGCCAACTTCTTGGCCCCCGGAATCTCCGATCACAGCCCTATGGTGGTTAAGATTATGCAGCCTCCATCATCAAAGAGGCCTTTCAAGTTCTTCAATTTCTGGACTTCTCACCCGTCCTTTTACGATATAGTCACCCAGGTATGGACGGTTCCCATCGATGGCACTCCGATGTTCTCGGTTTGCAGCAAGCTCAAACTACTCAAAGCCCGCCTTAAAGAGCTGAATAAGAGAGCCTTCTCTGAAATTTCTGAACGAGCTGAACAAGCCCGAGTCCAACTAGTTTCGGTGCAAGATGAGCCGCAACACGACTTCAGAAACCAGTCGCTACTTGATCTTGAAGGGGAATGCATCCGCAATTATTCTAAGTTAAGGCTACGGGAGGAGGCCTTTTACAAACAGAAATCAAGGATTAGATGGCTTAAGGAAGGAGATTTGAATACGAAATTCTTCCATCATTCCGTTAACAAGAGACGACTACAAAATCGCATTATCTCGGTAACTAATCCAGCTGGTGACCTTCTCACGCATCCACCTCGGGTTCATTCCACCATTATTCGGCATTTTGAAGAGTTATTAAATGGCTGCTCGGTTTCCTCTCGGCCTGGAATTCGGGACATCCGACAACACATTGCTCGTGACCTACAAGAAGACCAAATCCAGCTTCGGCCCGGACACGTGACGGAGGATGAGATCCGAGCCTCACTTTTCTCCTTGGCGAAAGGTAAGGCTCCTGGACCCGACGGCTTTAACGTGGAATTCTTCATATCTTCCTGGGATATTGTGGGTCCGTCAGTAGTGGCTGCAATCAAGGACTTCTTTACTTCCGGACAGCTGCTCAAACAAATGAATTCTACCATCTTGTGCTTGGTGCCGAAGAAGCCAAATGCCTTGAATATGAATGACTATCGGCCTATTGCATGTTGCAACACCCTTTACAAGTGCATTACCAAGCTCTTAGCCAATCGTATAGCTGCCTTGCTGCCATCCATAATATCCCCGTCGCAAACGGCATTTGTCCAAGGTAGAAGGATTAGCGACAACATCATGTTGGCACAAGAACTTTTTGCGGACTTTCACCATGATCCCTACCTCCCTAAGTGTGCTATCAAGGTTGACTTCCGCAAAGCATACGACACGGTGGATTGGGCTTTTCTTGAATTGGTGCTTCAAGCCTTCCGGTTCCCGGACTTTCTAATCAAACTCATCATGGAATGCGTCACCACTCCTAAATATTCGGTTGCCATCAATGGAGAGTTACATGGTTTTTTCCCAAGTAAGCGGGGTATTCGACAAGGTGACCCTCTATCTCCTTATCTATTCACCTTGATCATGGAAGTTTTTTCGGGCATTATCCATGCCAAGACTACCTTACCGGGGTTCAAGTATTATTGGCGGTGCAAATCTTCTAGGGTGACTCATCTTTTCTTTGCGGACGATGTCCTCCTATTTGCCGAAGGAAACCTTGCCACCATTAAACTCTTAAAAGAGGGACTTCAGCTCTTCTCCACCTGGTCGGGATTACAACCGAATCACTCTAAGAGTGAAATATACATTTCGGGTGGCAGCAAGGACTCTCACGGGACCGCATTCAGCATTGCCTTGAATTTCAAGAAGGTAAGCTACCTTTTCGGTATTTAGGGGTTCCAGTTATCGCTTCGAGGATCTCAAAAACTGATTGCCATGTATTAATTGAAGCTGTGACATATAGAGTACGGGCTTGGACTCAAAGATATTTGTCCTACGCCGGGCGGTTGCAACCGGTAAAATCGGTGTTGCATTCTATCCATGTGTATTGGGCCTCTGTGTTCACCCTCCCTAAAGCAACCTTGAGTAGCATTGAGACTATTCTAAGACAATTCTTATGGAAAGGCCCGGACTTGGGGGTGGGGGGTGCGAAGGTCTCGTGGAAAGATATTTGTTTCCCCAAGGATGAGGGGGGCCTTGGTCTTCGAAGGCTTTCGGATTGCAATACATCACTCACTCTCAAGCATATCCGGATTCTTTTTACCGACAAAGAATCGCTATGGTGTAAATGGATACATTCTACTTTCTTGAAAAACTCCAATTTTTGGACTTGCAGCAGGCCCACCATATGCTCTTGGGCGTGGAAGAAAATCTTGGACCTTCGGTACGACTTCTACTTGCAATTCCAATGGAAAATAGGTGATGGCCAAGCCACTTCTTTCGGGTTTGATCATTGGCACTATAAGGGCCCCCTTTTTAAACAGTTCACGGCCAGCGACATCTATCGGACTAGAATACCTCGCGAAGCGACGGTCCGGGAGTTCTACAATGCGGCTTGGGTCTCATCTACCACACTTGACGGCATACTTCAATGGTTGGGCCCTCCACCTATCTTTGTAGACCGCAAGGAAGATAAGTTTACGTGGTTGCCTAACTCTTCCGGAAAGTTTACGCTTGCCTCTGCATGGGATTTCATTAGGATCCAAGGTCAACATGCCCCCTGGCACTCTTTCATTTGGGACAAGGCATTTGCACCGAGACATGCATTTCTTTTGTGGCTTGCTTGCCACAACCGTCTCTCCACGCAGGTATTACTACTCCAATACCGTAGGATTGATGTTGGGGTATGTGCTTTTGTCGAAGCGGACTGCACTCGATCAACCACCTGTACTTTCGGTGTCCCATTACTCGCGGTCTTGCAGCCGGATTGGGCATCTAAATGCAACCTCACCGGGTGCGACCGTTCGTGGATGGGGCATATTTTGTGGGCCAAACAGCACATAGGTACTCCATCTTTTTGGCATCGCATTGCTAGATTCTCCTTTGGAGCCTTATGCCATATTATTTGGTCAGAGCGTAACAACATTATCTTCCGTAACAAAGCCCCTTTTATCCCGGCCATCTTGCTTCATCTCACTAAAATGGTTAAGGATAAAGCTGCGTCTTTAGCCCCTATCCGTGACAACCCTTGCAACAGAAGCCTACGGAGGAATTGGGGACTTGCTACCACCATTTTTGAAGATTGCTGATCGTATATATAGGCCGCCCAATGCTGTGTTGCTTCCAGAAACTCGGCCTCTGCATCTGCATCTGGTTGGATGAAATCGGTAGAGCTATGGGTCTCCCGCACGTAATGCGCATATCCCTCCCGCCGGCCGCTGTTATCTAAGAGGTTCATACTTATTGCTGATTGCTCGTGCTGTGGATTTCTCCCTTCAAGCCGTGTCTTCCCTTAGTCCAAATCGACGATAATCTTGGATGATCTTCGGGAGCCTCATTTATCCGGGGCTGCTGCACGTAAGGTTTTCCCAGGATGCTGCTTCGAGTCTTGCCGACTTGGCCTTACAAACATTTCCAGCTTGGCCTTTTTGTCTTTCGGCTTATTTCAGCCCTGTCGTTCTTTGTATTCCGCCTCTACCACTTTTGCGGTTCGCTTTGTTGCGTTTCGCTTCGTTGTAGTTTCTGGTTCCCGTTTCTTTTCCTTGTATTTTCCTTCCGGCTCACCGTTGAACCCTATGTGGCATATGGTGCCAATTATGGTTCATGGTTTGTGTGTCCGGCTCCTCTTTTGTACCTAGTCTTTTTGAAAAGTTAATACACTCTTACCTTACCAAAAAAAAAAACAAACAACTGCGAAAGCATTTGCCAAGGATGTTTTCATTAATCAAGAACGAAAGTTGGGGGCTCGAAGACGATCAGATACCGTCCTAGTCTCAACCATAAACGATGCCGACTAGGGATCGGCGGATGTTGCTTTTAGGACTCCGCCGGCACCTTATGAGAAATCAAAGTTTTTGGGTTCCGGGGGGAGTATGGTCGCAAGGCTGAAACTTAAAGGAATTGACGGAAGGGCACCACCGGGAGTGGAGCCTGCGGCTTAATTTGACTCAACACGGGGAAACTTACCGGGTCCGGACATAGTAAGGATTGACAGATCGAGAGCTCTTTCTTGATTCTATGGGTGGTGGTGCATGGCCGTTCTTAGTTGGTGGAGCGATTTGTCTGGTTAATTCCGATAACGAACGAGACCTCAGCCTGCTAACTAGCTATGTGGATGTACATCTCCACGGCCAGCTTCTTAGAGGGACTATGGCCGCTTAGGCCAAGGAAGTTTGAGGCAATAACAGTGTCCGTGATGCCCTTAGATGTTCGGGCCGCACGCGCGCTACACCGATGTATTCAACGAGTCTATAGCCTTGGCCGACGGGCCTGGGTAATCTTTGAAATTTCATCGTGATGGGGATAGATCATTGCAATTGTTGGTCTTCAACGAGGAATTCCTAGTAAGCGCGAGTCATCAGCCCGCGTTGACTACGTCCCCGCCCTTTGTACACACCGCCCGTCGCTCCTACCGATTGAATGGTCCGGTGAAGTGTTCGGATCGCGGCGACGTGGGCGGTTCGCCGCCGATGACGTCGCGAGAAGTCCACCGAACCTTATCATTTAGAGGAAGGAGAAGTCGTAACAAGGTTTCCGTAGGTGAACCCGCGGAAGGATCATTGTCGAATCCCGCCTAGCGAGAATGACCGGAGAAC
>NC_063155.1:192500-195000 GCF_020921035.1 Rhodamnia argentea | reverse complement strand
ATGCATCGATTGCCCGGCCACTCGGGATGATTCGTGAATCGATCGCTCGTCCGTTCGGCATGAGTCATGCATCGATCGCTCGGCGCGTTCGGCATGACTCACGCATCGATCGATCGGCCGTTCCTCACGATTCATGTTTCGCTCGGCCGTTCGGCATGGCTCACGCATCGATCGATCGGCCGGGCGCTCGTAATCCGCATGATTCATGCATCGATTGCCCGGCCACTCGGGATGATTCCTGAATCGATCGCTCGTCCGTTCGGCATGAGTCATGCATCGATCGCTCGGCCGTTCGGCATGACTTACGCATCGATCGATCGGCCGTTCCTCACGATTCATGTTTCGCTCGGCCGTTCGGCATGGCTCACGCATCGATCGATCGGCCGGGCGCTCGTAATCCGCATGATTCATGCATCGATTGCCCGGCCACTCGGGATGATTCATGAATCGATCGCTCGTCCGTTCGGCATGAGTCATGCATCGATCGCTCGGCCGTTCGGCATGACTCACGCATCGATCGATCGGCCGTTCCTCACGATTCATGTTTCGCTCGGCCGTTCGGCATGGCTCACGCATCGATCGATCGGCCGGGCGCTCGTAATCCGCATGATTCATGCATCGATTGCCCGGCCACTCGGGATGATTCATGAATCGATCGCACGTCCGTTCGGCATGAGTCATGCATCGATCGCTCGGCCGTTCGGCATGACTCACGCATCGATCGATCGGCCGTTCCTCACGATTCATGTTTCGCTCGGCCGTTCGGCATAAGCCACCCCGTGCGCCAGGCATCGATTCATGAAATCGCGCTTGGCCATTCCGAGAGGTTCGGAATGGCTCATGCATCGATCCCTCAGCCCTCACTCACGATTCATGGATCGCGAGGACGCTTCGAATGATGCACACATGGATCATGCATGGCTCATGCATCGATCCTCGGCCGTTACTCACGATTCATGGATCACTCGGCCGCTCGGTTCACGTACATGGATCGATTCATAGATCGCTCGGTATGATTCATGAGCCGATAGCTTGGTCATTCGGCATAACTCATGCTTTGATCGCCCGGCCATTCGGCATGGCTCACGAATCGATCGCCCGGCCATTTGGCATGGCTCACGCATCGGGGTCGCTCCTCGGCCATCGATTCATGCATGCATCGATCCCTCGGCCGTTACTCCCGATTCATCGATCGCGAGGCCGCTCCACATAAATCATGAAATATCTCGCTTGGCCATGCCGAGCGGCTCACGCATCGTTAGCGAGGCAGCTCATGGCCGAGCGAATGGGTCACTGTGGCCGAGCGAGCCGGCCACGGTGGCCGAGCGACCCTGGCCGCGGTGGCCGACCGGCTCGGCCAAAGTGGCCGAGCGATCACGGCCACGGTGGCCGAGAGACTCGGCCAAAGTGCGGAGCGTTCGCGGCCACGTTGGCCGACCGTCTCGGCCAAAGTGGCCGAGCCACCCGGCACGGTGGCCGAGCGGTCCCGGCCACGTTGGCCGACCGTCTCGGCCAAAGTGGCCGAGCCACCCGGTACGGTGGCCGAGCGACCCCGGCCACCGTGGCCGATCGACCCCGGCCACGGTGGCCGAGAGGGTCGGCCAAAGTGCCGAGCGATCCCGGCCACGGTGGCCGAGCGACTCGGCCTTGGAGCTTGAATCGGCTTGGCTCATGCATCGATCGGAAGGCCGCTCCGCATGATACACACGTGGATCGATTCATGAATGTCGATTCGTGGATCACAAGGCCGCTCGGCATGATTCATGAATCGATAGCTCGGCCATTCGGCATGACTCTTGCTTTGATCGCTCGGCCATTCAGCATGGCTCACGAATCGATCACCCGGCCATTCAGCATGGCTCATGCATCGGTCGCTCTGCCGTACAGTTCACACGCAAGGTCCATCCGGCACTTTATCGATCATTTCTCGTCCAATTGTATCCATTCCTCTTTCTAAAATTTGTTGGAGTCATGAAAGTAGTCTCCCAATCGTTTTCCCACCTCGCATGTAATTTTTTTTATTTTCCAAATTTTTTCAATTTTTATTTACCAAAAATATTAAAAAAATATATTTGGTCGTCGAAATTTTTTTCCTTACCATTCCATGTTTTAGTCTACATTTGTTTGAGCATTCTTGCAAAAAATCTCATCCAAATACAATATATACATTTTTTTAGAGACGTGGTGCCATCTCAAGCATGGTGAATGTCTCCTCTGCTGGGAGGAAAACCGCTCATAAGGCTCTTTAGGGGGGTTGAGGTGCTCTGGCCGGATGGCAAGCGATGTTGAGTTATGATCAAATAGAGCACCTCTATGCAAAGATAGACCGCTCGGCCATCGTGGCCGAGCGAATGGGTCACGGTGGCCGAGACACCGGGCCACGGTGGCCGAGAGAGCCCGGCCACGTTGGCCGAGCGGTCCGGCCAAAGTGGCCGAGCGACTCGGCCGCGGTGGCCGAGCGTATGGGCCGCGGTGGCCGAGCGACTCGGCCATGGAGCTT
>NC_063155.1:180000-190000 GCF_020921035.1 Rhodamnia argentea | reverse complement strand
GACCAGCAATTGAGGGCTGTCGAGGGCTTGAGGTAAATACATTGCTACAGTATACTTGGATTCCCGATTACGCGCTGGTAAGCTCTTTCCTACTCTTGCTGCGTGTTTCACTTTTGCACTCGGTGGAACAATTGCTGCTGCTGCTCTCTACCGTATCTTGTATCTTTATCTTGTCTTTGGTCTTGCCGTCTTTGTTACGTCTTGCCTTCGATTGATTATTGCTGGTGTGTTGGAGTTTCGTGGTTACCATTTCACCGGAGTAGTGCTTTGGTGTGGTAGCATTGCTAATGTTGGCTCTCGCTTATTGTGGATTACTTGGTGTGGTGGTCTCCTTTCTAGCTACCTTCTTTTGCTTCCTGTCCCGATGGATCCACATCCGGATGTTACAAACTCCCCGTGACAACCCCACTCTTTCGGCATCCCTCCATGAACCAACCCCTCCCCCTCCCCGAACCCCACCCGCTAGTATCCCCGCGACCGACCTTCGGAGCCCCTCTTAATGGTGTTGATAAAGGTAAATGCGTGGCATGTAGCTCCTCGGCTTCCCCTTAATCCATCCGACCGGGGAGGTCTTTGCGCTCCGCGACCCCGGAAGGAGTCGTAGTAGAGGTAGGCTTCGTAACGAGGGGCGGATGCCAGCCTCTCTAGACCTCCTTTGCAGCCTAGTGCTGCTCCCTCGAAGAGACAGAGGTCCGTCTACCTCCCGGACTCACTTGAGATAGAAGCAACGATCGACCTAAAACTCTCCCTTCCACGCAACAGAGACCTAGAACCCGGGGCAAATGTCGCTAAGGTAGTAACTACTGGTTACAATCTTAAACATGTCCCGCAATCCTTATGCGAGGGTGACCTTATCGTCGACATCCCTCGGGAGGTTGAGGCGGAGCAACACCCAATGTGGCGAAACCGCATTGTAGGACATTACATTGGTAGAAAGGTTTACTTTAAGGCGGCGAAGAAGCGGTTAGAAAGGCTTGGGGTGAATTCCTTATCGATGTTCGACTCCATGAAGATGGGTTCTACTTCTTCCACATTCCGGATGAATCATTCAGGAGAAAGGTATTGGAGAAGGGCCCAATCTCCATCTTCAACAGCACAATGGTGCTACAACAATGGCATTCCGACATGAAACTCATCAAGGGGATCCAACAGAGCTTTCCTATATGGATTAAGCTACGGGGTGTGCCCTTTTCCTTATGGTCCTCCTCGGGACTAGGCTACATTGCGAGTGCTATTGGAAAGGCACTCTTTGTTGATGAACAAACCGACTCCATGAAGAGAATCTCATATGCCCGTGTTTGCGTTGAGATTAAAGCAACACATCCTCTCCCCGATGAGGTTAAAGTGCGATGGAAAGGTGAGCTGCTCAACATCAATGTGGAATACGAATGGAAGCCCTTATCGTGCTCTACTTGTGGGGTTTTTGGACATAAAGTGGGCTCACCCGAACACCCGTGTGCTACCCCAACTCTTCCTAACCTCCCCCCAAAGCCCCGTGACCACCAACCAATCGATGGTGTCCGGAAGCAAGTTCGTGGGAGGGGTAGACGGCGTTCGACTTCGGGATCGTAACAGGATGTTGTTCCCGCCCCTGCACATACCGTGTTGTCATCACAACAAACCACCCCTATGTTGCCGACGGTCATTGGGGATGCAGCACCTATAGAACACCCGCTGCATCTGCAGAATGGTACAGATGTTGATGAACCCCAACATCATGCTCACAAACGCAGTTGAATTCCCTCATGGGCGTGGGTTCGAACATCCACCTGCTCCTAACCAAACCGAGGTAACTCCACAGAATCTGAATCAGGGGACCACCTGCGGTTCCGCACCGCCCACAAACCTCCCATCTGGACCTGTAGACCTCGGTCACACCATACCCTCCTCCCTAATTACACCCGAAGGAAAAGATCCAGCTCCCCTGCTGTTGTTGATGGATCTAGTCCACAGCCCCCTTGTTTGGTCTGCTGCCTTGGCCTTGCTCTCAAAGTTGGACCACCCGGCTCTTGCTTTATTCCTTCAAGCTGCTATGGACGTCTCGCTCAACCACAAACAAATCCAGACCAAATGGACAAATGTGGGAATGTAGCGGCTCACTCCAAGGAAGTTTCAATGCCTTCTCGAGATCTGTCTCTCGGGAACTGCAATCCATCGGGCCGAGTGCACGCATCGAACACAGCAGAAGCTCTTCTGCCTCTTCTTCGCGCACCTCCTCGGTTTGCTCTACTTCAGACAAAGAAGGGGCGTCGGATGGCAAGGTCCCTACCGATGTGGAAGAGGATTTTCCCCTCCTATCCCCACCTCATACTAGATCTCGAGCAATGGTGTTTGCCCTTCCTAAAACACAAGAAGTTCTTCCAATGGCTGAGGCTTTGGATGAGGCCATTCAACAACAATTAAATGAAGACGACACTATCCAAGATGGTGATAATTTACCTACTTCCTCAAAGGCTAGCTCCCGTAAGCCTAGGAGGAGGCCCAACAAGAAAAAATGGTAACTCCACCTATTCCCCTCTGTAAATATGTTTTTGGCGTGTGGAATATTAGGGGTTTGGTGGACCCCTTGCGTCAAGCTGAAGTCCGATCCTTGGTTCGGAATCACCGTCTTACTTGTATTGGTTTATTAGAGACGAAGGTCAAAACAAGTAGCTTCGCCGTCTTATCTAAAGGATTACTACCGGGTTGGAATTGGGTGGCCAACTATGATCACTCCCCCCTTGGCAGAATGCGGGTTGGTTGGGATCCCCATGTCATTGATTTGACGGTTCTCTCGACCTCCGATCAACTTATTCATGTACGTCTATCTCTCACCGCCTTCAACTCCACTTGCCTCCTCTCGGTTGCTTATGGGGGCCATACGTTTATCTCCCGTCGCTCTCTTTGGGCGGAAATACTTCAACTCAGCGAATGTAGCGTCCCGTGGATAGTCGCCGGTGACTTTAATGCCATTCTAAACCACACGGATAGAATGGGTGGTTCTAACAACTGGATTCCAGCTTTTGACGAGTTTGGAGAATGTCTTTCCCGGGCCGGACTAGATGATCTCAGATATGTGGGACATAGATTCACGTGGACTACATCCTCCGGTTCACTCCGAAAGCAACGCAAGATTGACCGTGTTCTAATAAATGAACACTGGACCCGTGCCTTCTCTTTCTCTGAGGCTACCTTTTTGTCTCCCGGGATATCCGATCACACACCTATGGTTGTTAAAATACAGCCCCCTCAAAATTCCAAGAAACCCTTCAAATTTTTTAATTTTTGGATTACCCACCCTTCTTTCAAGGAGATTGTCATGCAGGTTTGGGCCACCCCTCTCCTTGGCACTCCGATGTTTGTAGTTTGTACCAAGTTGAAGCTACTCAAACTTCGGCTGAAACAACTTAACAGGACCTCTTTCTCAGCCATCTCCGAACGTGCTGAGCAAGCTAGAAAGGATTTGTCGCTGACTCAAGAGGCCCTCGAACATGATCCTACGAACCTAGAGTTGGTGGACCGTGAACAAGAACAACTCCGGGCCTTTGCAGCGCTTAGACTACAAGAGGAGTCCTTCTACAAACAAATCAAGAATTAAATGGCTCAAAGAGGGAGACTCCAACACTCGTTACTTCCATCACTTTGTTAACAAACGAAGGCTCCATAATCGCATCCTTTCGGTGGGTGGGATCCAATGGTACAACTCTTGTGGAACCCAACCAGGTGAAGGCCCATATAGTCAACCACTATGACACACTCCTAAATACAGCTACGACACCTATTCGGCCGGATATTGTGGAGATACGGGCTTTCCTTTCCCGTACCCTATCTGCGGATCAAGTGGAGTTATTGTCTAGGCCCGTCACGGAGGAGGAGATCCAAACCACCCTTTTTTCTTTAGCCAAAGGAAAGGCCCCGGCCCCGATGGCTTTAACGTGGAATTCTTCATATCGGCTTGGGACGTTGTGGGTCATTCCATCATCTCCGCCATCATGGATTTCTTTAGGAGTGGCCGTCTACTCAAGGAACCGAATGCAACCGTTTTATCACTTGTCCCGAAGTCCCCCAATGCCGTCGCAATGAATGACTTTCGGCCCATCGCTTGTTGCAATACTATTTATAAATGCATAACTAAGTTGATGGCTAATAGAGTGGCTTCTCTCCTTCCTTCGCTTATCGCCTCTTCTCGACGGCTTTTGTCAAAGGAAGGAAAATCGGTGACAACATCTTGATTGCCCAGGAACCTGTTTGCGGACTTCCATCATCCTCAATATAGTTCAAGATGTGCTATCAAGGTAGATTTCCATAAGGCATACGACACGGTCAATTGGGAGTTCCTTAAGCTAGTTCTTCAAGCTTTCGGCTTTCCGGATTACTTTGTTCGTTTGATCATGGAGTGCGTCACTACTCCCAAATTTTCCGTGGCCATTAATGGGGAGCCCCACGGTTACTTCTCCAGCAAAAGAGGTATTAGGCAAGGCGACCCCCTTTCTCCCTACCTCTTCACCTTAATTATGGAGGTGTTATCCCGGGATTTTACATGACAAATCCTCTCGACCTGAATTTAAACCATATTGGAGATGCAAACATCTAAAGCTCTCCCACCTCTTTTTCGCCGATGATGTCTTGTTATTTTCCGAAGGCCATCTACCCTCCATTGAGCTGCTGAAAAATGGATTGAACTTGTTCTCTACTTGGTCGGGCCTACACCCGAACCCTCACAAAAGTGAGTTCTATGTTTCAAGTGGATCCCCAACCGTAGGTACACGGATTCAGCATGTGCTGGATTTTCCACAAGGAAAGCTGCCTTTTCGCTATTTGGGACTTCCGGTCATCTCTTCTAGACTTCGGAAGACAGATTGCAATATTCTAGTGAATGCTATTACGGCCGGAGCGCGTTCGTGGGCTCAACGCTACCTATCTTATGCCGGCCGTTTGCAACTTTTGAAATCGGTACTACATTCCATCCATGTATATTGGGCTAGCGTCTTCCCCCTTCCCAAAGCTGTTTTGAACAAAATAGAGGTTATTCTCGCGTCGTCTTTGGAAAGGGCCCGATCTTGGAGTTGGAGGGGCTAAGGTTTCTTGGGCAAACATATGCTGCCCTAAAAAGGAAGGCGGTTTGGGGATTCGGAGACTTGTCGATTGTAATAAAGCCTTGATGTTAAAACACATTTGGTCCCTATTCACCGACAAGGAATCTCTTTGGTGCAAATGGATTCACTCAAATTTTTTACGGAAATCTAACTTCGGATTGTCACTCCACCTACTATTTGTTCTTGGTCTTGGAAGAAAATCCTACAACTCGGCCAACAATTTGCCATGCATTTCAAATGGAAGGTGGGGAATGGGCATTCGATATCCTTCCGGTTCGACCACCTGGCATGACAAAGGCCCCCTCCATAGCCTTTTCACTTCGGGAGATATATATAGGACTCGGGATCCCTCGTACGTTCACCGTCCGGGGATTTCTTTTCATCTTCCTTCCAGCCCTCTACTACACTTTCGGCCATGCAGCCTTGGTTGGATCCGATGCCTACGTTCATAGAGAGTAGGGAGGACGGGTTTAATCGGGCTTGGCCACCATTCTGGACACTTCTCTGTCTCCTCAGCATGGGATCGCATGAGGCCCAAAGGCCACCTTGTCCATTGGCACTCCTTTATTTGGGACAAGGCATTTGCACCGAGGGACTCATTTATTTTGTGGCTTGCTTCGCATGGTCGTCTTCCAACCCAAACTTTACTTCTTCAATATAGCAGGATAGAGGATGCCACATGCGCTTTCTGTCATAACACGCCGGACTCCATCAACCACCTCTTTTTCGGATGCACTATCACTACTCGGTTAGCCGCGACTTGGGCCTCCAACTGTTTGTTACATTGGCGGAATCGACCTTGGGACGACTTCATTAAATGGGCCAAGACACACTTGGGTGGCCCCTCCTTCGCTCATAAAATTGCGAGATTCGCCTTGGGTTCCCTCTGTCACATTATTTGGACAACAAGGAATGATATACTCTTTCGCAACAAGCAATTCTTTGCTCCGGCAATGATGTTTCACCTCACCAAACTCGTCAAGGACAAAGTTGTATCGTTGGGGCATATTCGAGATCACCCTCGCAATAGACACATCCAGCGTAATTGGGGCCTATCGGATACCATTTTTGATGTGCCCTCTTAGCCGAGTCTGCTGCTTTATTAATGCTATTAATAGCTTACTTCTATATTGGGTGGTCTGTTTTAGAGTTATCTCCCAATCGACTCCTCTGCTCTCCATGCTGAATGTTGTTTTTCAACTCTGTTTAACAAGGCTGCGATCGCGATCGCCGCATCATATTCCCTTGTGCTTCTGCGACATTCACCCTACATCCAATCTTGCCACTCTGCCGGTGGACTTCTCAACCTTTGTTTTCATTGGGCCCGGCTGTTATTGGTTATGGAATTATTCCACTCTCCAAGTCTACTGCTAAGCTGCTAATTGTGGAAGACCACTCACATTAATTGCTAAGGGATATGAAGATGCCCATGCATACTTTTGATGCTTCCTTCTATGCTCGTTGCTGTTTGCAGCTTCTATCTCATGTGGCTGAGCCATAGGATTCTTATGGTGCGACACTTTGGATGATCTTCCGCCTCTTCACAGCTCAACAGCGCTTGCACTTATGGAAGTTTTGCCGTGGAAATTTCTAGGCTGATCTCCTCTTGCCTGATCTTGTCACCTGCCCGGTTTCCGTCATGCTTTTGCTGGACTTATACTGTTATTACTACCTGCTATTTTACCACTCCGGCTCTATCTGCTGTGGCCACCGACCTCTTATTTTGGCTCCACTGCGGCTACCCTGTCGAGCTATGCAAGCTGCTGTTCGGTTGCCTCACTTTGGCTGCTGCTCGTGGGTTGTTGTTCCTGGTTTTTAGCTTTGGAGCCCGCTTCACTGCTATGCTCCATTTTTGTTTTTTTTTCTTCTCCTTTTCTTGCTGGTCCCCCCTGTTTTTCTGTTGTTTTTCTAGTTTCCCACCTCTCTTCCGGTGGCTCTTTTTGTTTTTTGTTTCCTCCGGTCATCTGTTTCGTTTTTTTCTTCCGTTTTCCCCCTCCCCCCTCTTCCTCCCCTCCCCTTCTCTAGTTGTGCCTCTCGGTCTTGGTTCTGCTGAGTTGCTGCGCTACCTCCTCTCTTGGTGACGCTCCTAGGACTCGGGCCGACTCTGCTGGCGCGACTTGTCCGGACCTTTATTACGGGTGCTGCCTGCTCTTCAACTTGCCACCTCTGCTGCTGCCTTCTCCTTTTCGCTGTAGCGGTGATTCCGGTTCTCGTCTTGGAGTTTTTCCACGTCGATCGCTAACCGTAGCTGCTTCTTTGCTGTTCTGTTGGTTTTACCTATGCTCGTGTTGGCTGCTGCCGCCTGCTGTACCCTTGCTGTAGTTTGTGTTTGTTGTTAGCTCCAGTGTTTGGTTTCCCATGTTGCCGCCTGTTTGGCCTTTTTCTGTTTTCCTCTTCCCCCCCCTTCTCCTGTCCTCACACCGGTTTTGTACCCTTCCGCCCGTTGTTCCGTGGCGTTGCTGTGTTGTGCCGGACGACCTCCTCCAGTGCTGCTCTCGGTCGCTGCTGCTGGTGCAACACTTCGGGCTCTCTCCGTAATGCCCGCTCCTCCATCAACCTTTTGATGCAGCTGTGGCTCCTCTTCTAGTCGTTGTTTGTCGCGCTCACCCTATTCTCGGGCTCCTACAACAACATGCTGCGGCTCTCCCGTCCGGTCCTCGGTTCGGGACCTCCTTTGCTTTTGCGACCTGCTGATGCCACCCCATGAGTTGGCCTTGTCGCTCCCTGTTCTATTCAGTTTCTGTTTAGTGTTAGGCTTGGCTAGTTCTTTCTTTCAGCTTCCTTGTCCTTCTTGTTCCTGTTTTTAGGTCCTTTGCTCGCCGTTTTTCGGTTGTATTTTGCGGCCGGTTCACCGTTGAACCCTCTCTGCCACTTGTTGTTGTGCCGGATGGAGTTCATGGTTTTTGTGTCCGGTTTTCCCTTTGTATCTAGCTTTTTGGAAGATCAATACATACTTACCTTACCAAAAAAAAAAAAAAAAAAAAAAAAACAAACAACTGCGAAAGCATTTGCCAAGGATGTTTTCATTAATCAAGAACGAAAGTTGGGGGCTCGAAGACGATCGGATACCGTCCTAGTCTCAACCATAAACGATGCCGACTAGGGATCGGCGGATGTTGCTTTTAGGACTCCGCCGGCACCTTATGAGAAATCAAAGTTTTTGGGTTCCGGGGGGAGTATGGTCGCAAGGCTGAAACTTAAAGGAATTGACGGAAGGGCACCACCGGGAGTGGAGCCACGCGGCTTAATTTGACTCAACACGGGAAACTTACCGAGGTCCGGACATAGTAAGGATTGACGGACCGAGAGCTCTTTCTTGATTCTATGGGTGGTGGTGCATGGCCGTTCTTAGTTGGTGGAGCGATTTGTCCGGTTAATTCCGATAACGAACGAGACCTCGGCCTGCTAACTAGCTATGTGGATGTACATCTCCACGGCCAGCTTCTTAGAGGGACTATGGCCGCTTAGGCCAAGGAAGTTTGAGGCAATAACAGTGCGTGATGCCCTTAGATGTTCCGGGCCGCACGCGCGCTACACCGATGTATTCAACGAGTCTATAGCCTTGGCCGACAGGGCCCGGGTAATCTTTGAAATTTCATCGTGATGGGGATAGATCATTGCAATTGTTGGTCTTCAACGAGGAATTCCTAGTAAGCGCGAGTCATCGGCTCGCGTTGACTACGTCCCCGCCCTTTGTACACACCGCCCGTCGCTCCTACCGATTGAATGGTCCGGTGAAGTGTTCGGATCGCGGCGACGTGGGCGGTTCGCCGCCGATGACGTCGCGAGAAGTCCACCGAACCTTATCATTTAGAGGAAGGAGAAGTCGTAACAAGGTTTCCGTAGGTGAACCCGCGGAAGGATCATTGTCGAATCCCGCATAGCGAGAATGACCCGCAGAACTCGTAAAAAACTCAATAGGGGCGGTGGGTCTTTTCCCACCGTCCCTCGACGCTGGGATCGCACGGGCGCCTAGAGCGCTCGGGCCTTCTCAGCGGCACAACGAACCCCGGCGCGGAATGCGCCAAGGAACTTGAACAAGAGAGCGATGCTCCCATCACCCCAGACATGGTGCGTGCTTGGGATGCCATGCAATCTCCTATTATTCATAACGACTCTCGGCAACGGATATCTCGGCTCTCGCATCGATGAAGAACGTAGCGAACTGCGATACTTGGTGTGAATTGCGTAATCCCGTGAACCATCGAGTCTTTGAACGCAAGTTGCGCCCGAAGCCATTCGGTCGAGGGCACGTTTGCACGGGTGTCACACACGGCGTTGCCCCTAATCCCTCGCCTTTAATTGGGCGGGCGGGACTCGGGTGCGTATGTTGGCCTCCCGCGACGATTTCGTCCCGGTTGGCCCAAAATCGAGCGCTGGAGCGATTAGCACCACGACATTCGGTGGTTGATGAGACCCCAATGATCAATGTCATGCGTGTCGCCCGTGCGGGCGCTCCGTGAATCTACTCTTTACCAACGCGACCCCGTGTCAAGCGGGGCTACCCGCTGAGTTTAAGCATATCAATAAGCGGAGGAAAAGAAACTAACAAGGATTCCCCTAGTAACGGCGAGCGAACCGGGAAGAGCCCGAAGATGAGAATCGAGCGCCCTCGGCGTTCGAATTGTAGTCCGGAGAAGCGTCCTCGGCGACGGACCGGGCCCAAGTTCCCGGGAAGGGGGCGCCGAGAGGGGTGAGAGCCCCGTCGTGTCCGGACCCTGTCGCACCACGAGGCACTTGTCGGCGAGTCGGGTTGTTTGGGAATGCAGCCCTAATCGGGCGGTAAATTCCGTCCAAGGCTAAATATGGGCGAGAGACCGATAGCAAACAAGTACCGCGAGGGAAAGATGAAAAGGACTTTGAAAAGAGAGTCAAAGAGTGCTTGAAATTGTCGGGAGGGAAGCGGATGGGGGCCGGCGATGTGC
>NC_063155.1:152500-160000 GCF_020921035.1 Rhodamnia argentea | reverse complement strand
TTCGGGATCGAAACGGGATGTTGTTCCCGCCCCTGCACATACTGTGTTGTCATCACAACAAACCACCCCTATGTTGCCGACGGTCATTGGGGATGCAGCACCTATAGAACACCTGCTGCATCTGCAGAATGGTACAGATGTTGATGAACCCCAACATCATGCTCTGTCACAAGAGTTGAATTCCCTCATGGCTGTGGGTTCCGAACATCCACCTGCTCCTAACCAAACCGAGGTAACTCCACAGAATCTGAATCGGGGGACCACCTCTGGTTACGCACCGCCCACAAACCTCCCATCCGGGACTGTAGACCTCGGTCACACCATACCCTCCTCCCTAATTACACCCGAAGGAAAAGATCCAGCTCCCCCTGCTGTCGTTGATGGATCTAGTCCACAGCCCCCTTGTTTGGCTGCTGCCTTGGCCTTGCTCTCAAAGTTGGACCACCCGGCTCTTGCTTTATTCCTTCAAGCTGCTATGGACGTCTCTGCTCAACCACAAACAAATCCAGACCAAATGGACAAATGTGGGAATGTAGCGGCTCACTCCAAGGAAGTTTCAATGCCTTCTCGTATATCGTCTCCTGGATACCTGCAATCCATCAGGCCAGTGGCTGCTACTGAACACAGCAGAAGCTCTTACGCCTCTTCTTCTCGCACCTCCTCGGTTTGCTCTACTTGAGACAAAGAAGGGGCGTCGGATGGCAAGGTCCCTACCGATGTGGAAGAGGATTTTCCCCTCCTATCCCCACCTCATACTAGATCTCGAGCAATGGTGTTTGCCCTTCCTAAAACACAAGAAGTTCTTCCAATGGCTGAGGCTTTGGATGAGGCCATTCAACAACAATTAAATGAAGACGACACTATCCAAGATGGTGATAATTTACCTACTTCCTCAAAGGCTAGCTCCCGTAAGCCTAGGAGGAGGCCCAACAAGAAAAAATGGTAACTCCACCTATTCCCCTCTGTAAATATGTTTTTTGGCGTGTGGAATATTAGGGGTTTGGTGGACCCCTTGCGTCAAGCTGAAGTCCGATCCTTGGTTCGGAATCACCGTCTTACTTGTATTGGTTTATTAGAGACGAAGGTCAAAACAAGTAGCTTCGCCGTCTTATCTAAAGGATTACTACCGGGTTGGAATTGGGTGGCCAACTATGATCACTCCCCCCTTGGCAGAATCCGGGTTGGTTGGGATCCCCATGTCATTGATTTGACGGTTCTCTCGACCTCCGATCAACTTATTCATGTACGTCTATCTCTCACCGCCTTCAACTCCACTTGCCTCCTCTCGGTTGCTTATGGGGGCCATACGTTTATCTCCCGTCGCTCTCTTTGGGCGGAAATACTTCAACTCAGCGAATGTAGCGTCCCGTGGATAGTCGCCGGTGACTTTAATGCCATTCTAAACCACACGGATAGAATGGGTGGTTCTAACAACTGGATTCCAGCTTTTGACGAGTTTGGAGAATGTCTTTCCCAGGCCGGACTAGATGATCTCAGATATGTGGGACATAGATTCACGTGGACTACATCCTCCGGTTCACTCCGAAAGCAACGCAAGATTGACCGTGTTCTAATAAATGAACACTGGACCCGTGCCTTCTCTTTCTCTGAGGCTACCTTTTTGTCTCCCGGGATATCCGATCACACACCTATGGTTGTTAAAATACAGCCCCCTCAAAATTCCAAGAAACCCTTCAAATTTTTTAATTTTTGGATTACCCACCCTTCTTTCAAGGAGATTGTCATGCAGGTTTGGGCCACCCCTCTCCTTGGCACTCCGATGTTTGTGGTTTGTACCAAGTTGAAGCTACTCAAACTTCGGCTGAAACAACTTAACAGGACCTCTTTCTCAGCCATCTCCGAACGTACTGAGCAAGCTAGAAAGGATTTGTCGGCGACTCAAGAGGCCCTCGAACATGATCCTACGAACCTAGAGTTGGTGGACCGTGAACAAGAACAACTCCGGGCCTTTGCAGCGCTTAGACTACAAGAGGAGTCCTTCTACAAACAGAAATCAAGAATTAAATGGCTCAAAGAGGGAGACTCCAACACTCGTTACTTCCATCACTTTGTTAACAAACGAAGGCTCCATAATCGCATCCTTTCGGTGGTGGGATCCAATGGTACAACTCTTGTGGAACCCAACCAGGTGAAGGCCCATATAGTCAACCACTATGACACACTCCTAAATACAGCTACGACACCTATTCGGCCAGATATTGTGGAGATACGGGCTTTCCTTTCCCGTACCCTATCTGCGGATCAAGTGGAGTTATTGTCTAGGCCCGTCACGGAGGAGGAGATCCAAACCACCCTTTTTTCTTTAGCCAAAGGAAAGGCCCCCGGCCCCGATGGCTTTAACGTGGAATTCTTCATATCGGCTTGGGACGTTGTGGGTCATTCCATCATCTCCGCCATCATGGATTTCTTTAGGAGTGGCCGTCTACTCAAGGAACCGAATGCAACCGTTTTATCACTTGTCCCGAAGTCCCCCAATGCCGTCGCAATGAATGACTTTCGGCCCATCGCTTGTTGCAATACTATTTATAAATGCATAACTAAGTTGATGGCTAATAGAGTGGCTTCTCTCCTTCCTTCGCTTATCGGCTCTTCTCAGACGGCTTTTGTCAAAGGAAGGAAAATCGGTGACAACATCTTGATTGCCCAGGAACTGTTTGCGGACTTCCATCATCCTCAATATAGTTCAAGATGTGCTATCAAGGTAGATTTCCATAAGGCATACGACACGGTCAATTGGGAGTTCCTTAAGCTAGTTCTTCAAGCTTTCGGCTTTCCGGATTACTTTGTTCGTTTGATCATGGAGTGCGTCACTACTCCCAAATTTTCCGTGGCCATTAATGGGGAGCCCCACGGTTACTTCTCCAGCAAAAGAGGTATTAGGCAAGGCGACCCCCTTTCTCCCTACCTCTTCACCTTAATTATGGAGGTGTTATCCGGGATTTTACATGACAAATCCTCTCGACCTGAATTTAAACCATATTGGAGATGCAAACATCTAAAGCTCTCCCACCTCTTTTTCGCCGATGATGTCTTGTTATTTTCCGAAGGCCATCTACCCTCCATTGAGCTGCTGAAAAATGGATTGAACTTGTTCTCTACTTGGTCGGGCCTACACCCGAACCCTCACAAAAGTGAGTTCTATGTTTCAAGTGGATCCCCAACCGTAGGTACACAGATTCAGCATGTGCTGGATTTTCCACAAGGAAAGCTGCCTTTTCGCTATTTGGGACTTCCGGTCATCTCTTCTAGACTTCGGAAGACAGATTGCAATATTCTAGTGAATGCTATTACGGCCGGAGCGCGTTCGTGGGCTCAACGCTACCTATCTTATGCCGGCCGTTTGCAACTTTTGAAATCGGTACTACATTCCATCCATGTATATTGGGCTAGCGTCTTCCCCCTTCCCAAAGCTGTTTTGAACAAAATAGAGGTTATTCTGCGTCGGTTTCTTTGGAAAGGGCCTGATCTTGGAGTTGGAGGGGCTAAGGTTTCTTGGGCAAACATATGCTGCCCTAAAAAGGAAGGCGGTTTGGGGATTCGGAGACTTGTCGATTGTAATAAAGCCTTGATGTTAAAACACATTTGGTCCCTATTCACCGACAAGGAATCTCTTTGGTGCAAATGGATTCACTCAAATTTTTTACGGAAATCTAACTTCTGGATTGTCACTCCACCTACTATTTGTTCTTGGTCTTGGAAGAAAATCCTACAACTCGGCCAACAATTTGCCATGCATTTCAAATGGAAGGTGGGGAATGGGCATTCGATATCCTTCTGGTTCGACCACCGGCATGACAAAGGCCCCCTCCATAGCCTTTTCACTTCAGGAGATATATATAGGACTGGGATCCCTCGTACGTTCACCGTCCGGGATTTCTTTTCATCTTCCTTCCAGCCCTCTACTACACTTTCGGCCATGCAGCCTTGGTTGGATCCGATGCCTACGTTCATAGAGAGTAGGGAGGACAGGTTTAATCGGCTTGGCCACCATTCCGGACACTTCTCTGTCTCCTCAGCATGGGATCGCATGAGGCCCAAAGGCCACCTTGTCCATTGGCACTCCTTTATTTGGGACAAGGCATTTGCACCGAGGGACTCATTTATTTTGTGGCTTGCTTCGCATGGTCGTCTTCCAACCCAAACTTTACTTCTTCAATATAGCAGGATAGAGGATGCCACATGCGCTTTCTGTCATAACACGCCGGACTCCATCAACCACCTCTTTTTCGGATGCACTATCACTACTCGGTTAGCCGCGACTTGGGCCTCCAACTGTTTGTTACATTGGCGGAATCGACCTTGGGACGACTTCATTAAATGGGCCAAGACACACTTGGGTGGCCCCTCCTTCGCTCATAAAATTGCGAGATTCGCCTTGGGTTCCCTCCGTCACATTATTTGGACAACAAGGAATGATATACTCTTTCGCAACAAGCAATTCTTTGCTCCGGCAATGATGTTTCACCTCACCAAACTCGTCAAGGACAAAGTTGTATCGTTGGGGCATATTCGAGATCACCCTCGCAATAGACACATCCAGCGTAATTGGGGCCTATCGGATACCATTTTTGATGTGCCCTCTTAGCCGAGTCTGCTGCTTTATTAATGCTATTAATAGCTTACTTCTATATTGGGTGGTCTGTTTTAGAGTTATCTCCCAATCGACTCCTCTGCTCTCCATGCTGAATGTTGTTTTTCAACTCTGTTTAACCAGGCTGCGATCGCGATCGCTGCATCATATTCCCTTGTGCTTCTGCGACATTCACCCTACATCCAATCTTGCCACTCTGCCAGTGGACTTCTCAACCTTTGTTTTCATTGGGCCCGGCTGTTATTGGTTATGGAATTATTCCACTCTCCAAGTCTACTGCTAAGCTGCTAATTGTGGAAGACCACTCACATTAATTGCTAAGGGATATGAAGATGCCCATGCATACTTTTGATGCTTCCTTCTATGCTCGTTGCTGTTTGCAGCTTCTATCTGCTGTGGCTGAGCCATAGGATTCTTATGGTGCGACACTTTGGATGATCTTCACAGCTCAACAGCGCTTGCACTTATGGAAGTTTTGCCGTGGAAATTTCTAGGCCGATCTCCTCTTGCCCGATCTTGTCACCTGCCCGGTTCTGTCATGCTTTTGCTGGACTTATACCGTTATTACTACCTGCTATTTTACCACTCCGGCTCTATCTGCTGTGGCCACCGACCTCTTATTTTGGCTCCACTGCGGCTACCCTGTCGAGCTATGCAAGCTGCTGTTCGGTTGCCTCACTTTGGTCGCCGCTCGTGGGTTGTTGTTCCTGGTTTTTAGCTTTGGAGCCTGCTTCACTGCTATGCTCCATTTTTGTTTTTTTTCTTCTCCTTTTCTTGCTGGTCCCCCCTGTTTTTCTGTTGTTTTTCTAGTTTCCCACCTCTCTTCGGGTGGCTCTTTTTGTTTTTTGTTTCCTCCGGTCATCTGTTTCGTTTTTTCTTCCGTTTTCCCCCTCCCCCCCTCTTCCTCCCCTCCCCTTCTCTAGTTGTGCCTCTCGGTCTTGGTTCTGCTGAGTTGCTGCGCTACCTCCTCTACCGGTGACGCTCCTAGGACTCGGGCCGACTCTGCTGGCGCGACTTGTCCGGACCTTTATTACGGGTGCCGCCCGCTCTTCAACTTGCCACCTCTGCTGCTTGCCTTCTCCTTTTCGCCGTAGCAGTGATTCCGGTTCTCGTCTTGGAGTTTTTCCACGTCGATCGCTAACCGTAGCTGCTTCTTTGCTGTTCTGTTGGTTTTACCTATGCTCGTGTTGGCTGCTGCCGCCCGCTGTACCCTTGCTGTAGTTTGTGTTTGTTGTTAGCTCCAGTGTTTGGTTTCCCATGTTGCCGCTTTGTTTGCCTTTTTCTCGTTTTCCTCTTCCCCCCCCTTCTCCCCGTCCTCACACCGGTTTTGTACCCTTCCGCCCGTTGTTCCGTGGCGTTGCTGTGTTGTGCCGGACGACCTCCTCTCGTGTTGCTCTCGGTCGCTGCTTCTGGTGCAACACTTCGGGCTCTCTCCGTAATAGCCGCTCCTCCATCAACCTTTTGATGCAGCTGTGGCTCCTCTTCTAGTCGTTGTTTGTCGCGCTCACCCTATTCTCGGGCTCCTACAACAACATGCTGCTGCTCTCCCGTCCGGTCCTCGGCTCGGGACCTCCTTTGCTTTTGCCGACCCGCCGATGCCACCCCATGAGTTGGCCTTGTCGCTCCCTGTTCTATTCAGGTTCATTTTAGTGTTAGGCTTGGCTAGTTCTTTCTTTCAGCTTCCTTGTCCTTCTTGTTCCTGTTTTTAGGTCCTTTGCTCGCCGTTTTTCGGTTGTATTTTGCGGCCGGTTCACCGTTGAACCCTCTCTGCCACTTGTTGTTGTGCCAGATGGAGTTCATGGTTTTTGTGTCCGGTTTTCCCTTTGTATCTAGCTTTTTGGAAGATCAATACATACTTACCTTACCAAAAAAAAAAAAAAAAAAAAAAAAAAAAACAAGCTGAAAGCATTTGCCAAGGATGTTTTCATTAATCAAGAACGAAAGTTGGGGGCTCGAAGACGATCGGATACCGTCCTAGTCTCAACCATAAACGATGCCGACTAGGGATCGGCGGATGTTGCTTTTAGGACTCCGCCGGCACCTTATGAGAAATCAAAGTTTTTGGGTTCCGGGGGGAGTATGGTCGCAAGGCTGAAACTTAAAGGAATTGACGGAAGGGCACCACCGGGAGTGGAGCCTGCGGCTTAATTTGACTCAACACGGGGAAACTTACCAGGTCCGGACATAGTAAGGATTGACGGACCGAGAGCTCTTTCTTGATTCTATGGGTGGTGGTGCATGGCCGTTCTTAGTTGGTGGAGCGATTTGTCTGGTTAATTCCGATAACGAACGAGACCTCGGCCTGCTAACTAGCTATGTGGATGTACATCTCCACGGCCAGCTTCTTAGAGGGACTATGGCCGCTTAGGCCAAGGAAGTTTGAGGCAATAACAGCAGTGCAGTGATGCCCTTAGATGTTCCGGGCCGCACGCGCGCTACACCGATGTATTCAACGAGTCTATAGCCTTGGCCGACGGGCCTGGGTAATCTTTGAAATTTCATCGTGATGGGGATAGATCATTGCAATTGTTGGTCTTCAACGAGGAATTCCTAGTAAGCGCGAGTCATCGGCTCGCGTTGACTACGTCCCCGCCCTTTGTACACACCGCCCGTCGCTCCTACCGATTGAATGGTCCGGTGAAGTGTTCGGATCGCGGCGACGTGGGCGGTTCGCCGCCGATGACGTCGCGAGAAGTCCACCGAACCTTATCATTTAGAGGAAGGAGAAGTCGTAACAAGGTTTCCGTAGGTGAACTGCGGAAGGATCATTGTCGAATCCCGCATAGCGAGAATGACCGAGAGAACTCGTAAAAAACTCAATAGGGGCGGTGGGTCTTTTCCCACCGTCCCTCGACGCTGGGATCGCACGGGCGCCTAGAGCGCTCGGG
>NC_063155.1:145000-147500 GCF_020921035.1 Rhodamnia argentea | reverse complement strand
CATGAGTCATGCATCGATCGCTCGGCCGTTCGGCATGACTCACGCATCGATCGATCGGCCGTTCCTCCACGATTCATGTTTCGCTCGGCCGTTCGGCATGGCTCACGCATCGATCGATCGGCCGGGCGCTCGTAATCCGCATGATTCATGCATCGATTGCCCGGCCACTCGGGATGATTCATGAATCGATCGCTCGTCCGTTCGGCATGAGTCATGCATCGATCGCTCGGCCGTTCGGCATGACTCACGCATCGATCGATCGGCCGTTCCTCACGATTCATGTTTCGCTCGGCCGTTCGGCATAAGCCACCCCGTGCGCCGGGCATCGATTCATGAAATCGCGCTTGGCCATTCCGAGAGGTTCGGAATGGCTCATGCATCGATCCCTCAGCCCTCACTCACGATTCATGGATCGCGAGGACGCTTCGAATGATGCACACATGGATCATGCATGGCTCATGCATCGATCCTCGGCCGTTACTCACGATTCATGGATCACTCGGCCGCTCGGTTCACGCACATGGATCGATTCATAGATCGCTCGGCATGATTCATGAGCCGATAGCTTGGTCATTCGGCATAACTCATGCTTTGATCGCCCGGCCATTCGGCATGGCTCACGAATCGATCGCCCGGCCATTTGGCATGGCTCACGCATCGATCGCTCCTCGAATCGGTCGATTCATGCATGCATCGATCCCTCGGCCGTTACTCCCGATTCATGGATCGCGAGGCCGCTCCACATAAATCATGAAATATCTCGCTCGGCCATGCCAAGCGGCTCGGCATGGCTCACGCATCGTTAGCGAGGCAGCTCATGGCCGAGCGAATGGGTCACTTGTGGCCGAGCGAGCCGGCCACGGTGGCCGAGCGACCCTGGCCGACCGGCTCGGCCAAAGTGGCCGAGCGATCACGGCCACGGTGGCCGAGAGACTCGGCCAAAGTGCCGAGCAATCGCGGCCACGTTGGCCGACCGTCTCGGCCAAAGTGGCCGAGCCACCCGGCACGGTGGCCGAGCGGTCCCGGCCACGTTGGCCGACCGTCTCGGCCAAAGTGGCCGAGCGACCCCGGCCACCGTGGCCGATCGACCCCGGCCACGGTGGCCGAGAGGGTCGGCCAAAGTGCCGAGCGATCCCGGCCACGGTGGCCGAGCGACTTCGGCCATGGAGCTTGAATCGGCTTGGCTCATGCATCGATCGGAAGGCCGCTCCGCATGATACACACGTGGATCGATTCATGAATGTCGATTCGTGGATCACAAGGCCGCTCGGCATGATTCATGAATCGATAGCTCGGCCATTCGGCATGACTCTTGCTTTGATCGCTCGGCCATTCAGCATGGCTCACGAATCGATCACCCGGCCATTCAGGCATGGCTCATGCATCGGTCGCTCTGCCGTACGAGTTCACACGCAAGGTCCATCCGGCACTTTATCGATCATTTCTCGTCCAATTGTATCCATTCCTCTTTCTAAAATTTGTTGGAGTCATGAAAGTAGTCTCCCAATCGTTTTCCCACCTCGCATGTAATTTTTTTTATTTTCCAAATTTTTTCAATTTTTATTTACCAAAAATATTAAAAAAAATATATTTGGTCGTCGAAATTTTTTTCTTACCATTCCATGTTTTAGTCTACATTTGTTTGAGCATTCTTGCAAAAAATCTCATCCAAATACAATATCTACATTTTTTTAGAGACGTGGTGCCATCTCAAGCATGGTGAATGTCTCCTCTGCTGGGAGGAAAGCGCTCATAAGGCTCTTTAGGGGGGTTGAGGTGCTCTGGCCGGATGGCGAGCGATGTTGAGTTATGATCAAATAGAGCACCTCTATGCAAAGATAGACCGCTCGGCCATCGTGGCCGAGCGAATGGGTCACGGTGGCCGAGACACCCGGCCACGGTGGCCGAGACACCCGGCCACGGTGGCCGAGAGAGCCCGGCCACGTTGGCCGAGCGGTCCGGCCAAAGTGGCCGAGCGACTCGGCCGCGGTGGCCGAGAGTATGGGCCGCGGTGGCCGAGCGACTCGGCCATGGAGCTTGAATCGGTGAACGACCCATGAGCAAATTGTCGTGATGATTAGGCGACGATGAAGTGATGATCGAGTCTCGGTCGAGCCAAAGATCAAACCATGACCGAGGCCTTAACGGGTCGAGGGGGAGGGAGATTGAGGTGAGATAGGGTCGAGATCGGAGCGATCGTTTAGCCATGATCGGCACATGATCTTGCTCTCGCGCCTAGCGTTGCGGATGAGCCACGATTTCTTAAATCGGTGAACAGCCCTTGAGCGTTAATGAACCAACGATCATGTTGCGATTAGGCAATGGTTAAGCAGCGATAGTCCCGGTCGAGCCAACATCAAACCATGACCGAGGCCTTAGCTGGCCAAGGGGAGGGCGATTGAGGTGAGGCGTGGTCGACGATCGAAGCGATGACTAAGCCGTGATCGACACATAATGTTGGTGTTTCGCGTCTAGCGGTGCGGATGTAGCCTTGTTTGAT
>NC_063155.1:135000-137500 GCF_020921035.1 Rhodamnia argentea | reverse complement strand
CGCATCGATCGATCGGCCGTTCCTCACGATTCATGTTTCGCTCGGCCGTTCGGCATGGCTCACGCATCGATCGATCGGCCGGGCGCTCGTAATCCGCATGATTCATGCATCGATTGCCCGGCCACTCGGGATGATTCATGAATCGATCGCTCGTCCGTTCGGCATGAGTCATGCATCGATCGCTCGGCCGTTCGGCATGACTCACGCATCGATCGATCGGCCGTTCCTCACGATTCATGTTTCGCTCGGCCGTTCGGCATAAGCCACCCCGTGCGCCGGGCATCGATTCATGAAATCGCGCTTGGCCATTCCGAGAGGTTCGGAATGGCTCATGCATCGATCCCTCAGCCCTCACTCACGATTCATGGATCGCGAGGACGCTTCGAATGATGCACACATGGATCATGCATGGCTCATGCATCGATCCTCGGCCGTTACTCACGATTCATGGATCACTCGGCCGCTCGGTTCACGCACATGGATCGATTCATAGATCGCTCGGCATGATTCATGAGCCGATAGCTTGGTCATTCGGCATAACTCATGCTTTGATCGCCCGGCCATTCGGCATGGCTCACGAATCGATCGCCCGGCCATTTGGCATGGCTCACGCATCGATCGCTCCTCGAATCGGTCGATTCATGCATGCATCGATCCCTCGGCCGTTACTCCCGATTCATGGATCGCGAGGCCGCTCCACATAAATCATGAAATATCTCGCTCGGCCATGCCAAGCGGCTCGGCATGGCTCACGCATCGTTAGCGAGGCAGCTCATGGCCGAGCGAATGGGTCACTGTGGGGCCGAGCGAGCCGGCCACGGTGGCCGAGCGACCCTGGCCGACCGGCTCGGCCAAAGTGGCCGAGCGATCACGGCCACGGTGGCCGAGAGACTCGGCCAAAGTGCCGAGCAATCGCGGCCACGTTGGCCGACCGTCTCGGCCAAAGTGGCCGAGCCACCCGGCACGGTGGCCGAGCGGTCCCGGCCACGTTGGCCGACCGTCTCGGCCAAAGTGGCCGAGCGACCCCGGCCACCGTGGCCGATCGACCCCGGCCACGGTGGCCGAGAGGGTCGGCCAAAGTGCCGAGCGATCCCGGCCACGGTGGCCGAGCGACTCGGCCATGGAGCTTGAATCGGCTTGGCTCATGCATCGATCGGAAGGCCGCTCCGCATGATACACACGTGGATCGATTCATGAATGTCGATTCGTGGATCACAAGGCCGCTCGGCATGATTCATGAATCGATAGCTCGGCCATTCGGCATGACTCTTGCTTTGATCGCTCGGCCATTCAGCATGGCTCACGAATCGATCACCCGGCCATTCGGCATGGCTCATGCATCGGTCGCTCTGCCGTACGGTTCACACGCAAGGTCCATCCGGCACTTTATCGATCATTTCTCGTCCAATTGTATCCATTCCTCTTTCTAAAATTTGTTGGAGTCATGAAAGTAGTCTCCCAATCGTTTTCCCACCTCGCATGTAATTTTTTTTATTTTCCAAATTTTTTCAATTTTTATTTACCAAAAATATTAAAAAAAATATATTTGGTCGTCGAAATTTTTTCTTACCATTCCATGTTTTAGTCTACATTTGTTTGAGCATTCTTGCAAAAAATCTCATCCAAATACAATATCTACATTTTTTAGAGACGTGGTGCCATCTCAAGCATGGTGAATGTCTCCTCTGTTTGGGAGGAAAGCTGCTCATAAGGCTCTTTAGGGGGGTTGAGGTGCTCCGGCCGGATGGCGAGCGATGTTGAGTTATGATCAAATAGAGCACCTCTATGCAAAGATAGACCGCTCGGCCATCGTGGCCGAGCGAATGGGTCACGGTGGCCGAGACACCCGGCCACGGTGGCCGAGAGGCCCGGCCACGTTGGCCGAGCGGTCCGGCCAAAGTGGCCGAGCGACTCGGCCGCGGTGGCCGAGAGTATGGGCCGCGGTGGCCGAGCGACTCGGCCATGGAGCTTGAATCGGTGAACGACCCATGAGCAAATTGTCGTGATGATTAGGCGACGATGAAGTGATGATCGAGTCTCGGTCGAGCCAAAGATCAAACCATGACCGAGGCCTTAACGGGTCGAGGGGAGGGGAGATTGAGGTGAGATAGGGTCGAGATCGGAGCGATCGTTTAGCCATGATCGGCACATGATCTTGCTCTCGCGCCTAGCGTTGCGGATGAGCCACGATTTCTTAAATCGGTGAACAGCCCTTGAGCGTTAATGAACCAACGATCATGTTGCGATTAGGCAATGGTTAAGCGGCGATAGTCCCGGGTCGAGCCAACATCAAACCATGACCGAGGCCTTAGCGGCCAAGGGGAGGGGCGATTGAGGTGAGGCGTGGTCGACGATCGAAGCGATGACTAAGCCGTGATCGACACATAATGTTGGTGTTTCGCGTCTAGCGGTGCGGATGTAGCCTTGTTTGATGAGTACATGCGCTCTTTCGGTTTTCATGCTTAAAGAGCCATGGATTGGTCGGCTTGGTTTTACTTCC